>NC_056741.1:1108729763-1108744763 GCF_019279795.1 Protopterus annectens
TGTAAATGTATATAACAGGTATATTACCTGTGTTTGGGGACCAGGCTAGATTTATGACTGTGAGATAGATTGCCTTGGGAGGCTGAGATAGCCATAGCTTTAAGGTACAGTAAAAGTCTGCAATTCCATATGGCTTGACTACAGAGATAATTTATATGAATTCTAGATTGCAACAGCAATTCTGCAAAGTACATCAGGCTGTGTCACCACTGTTATTCCATTCTGACAAAATAGAGTCACTAGAGGCTTGTTATCTACATTTACAGCTAAGACAACCTACCTCACAAGTATAAATCAAGCCTCGTGCACTACTGGGCAATATACAATGTATTATTTTCATTTATAACTGAGGCAACTTGTCTCACAAGTATAAATCTAGCCTGGTCCCCAACTGGGCAATATACGTCCTGAGTCACAGGTTGTAATGGACCCCAACTGGGCAAGATACAATTTATCTATATTTACAAACAAAATGATCAGTTTCATAAATCCAGAGTGGTCCCCAACTGGGCCGTATGCAACTTGTCTACATTTACAAACAAAGAACTAAAGATAAAGGCACAACAGCAACAAAATGGTATTTCCGACACCCACAGACCTGGAACTCGAGTTGAGCTGGACTCCTGGTGAATGCTGACAGACGTGTCAGTAACAAGAATAAAAATTACTTCTCGCTAGTTTAAACAGGTGTTTATTCACAAACACTTGAACGAAATGCAGTCCATATCCACATACAGCAAAAACAAGGCACAAAGATGCATAAATGAATACTGAATTGAAGCAATACAAACGGTTAAGCGCTTTCATCTGCCCTAGCAGATTTCATCAGAACAATGAGTGTTTCAGCATCACTTCCTTAAATACCAAACGTTTTGGCGCCAAACCTTAATAGATGTTGCATAATTGTTCAATTAGTATAATTACCCAGTTACAATATTACTAACTAAATGTATAAAATTTTACTTGCATATATATTAAATAAATACAATTGGTCCCTGTCCAATTTCAATATCTGTATATGTTGTAAATATCTATTATGTAAAAACATACTTAAAAAATCACACTTGAAAAATTTTTACACTTAAAAAAATGGCAAGTTTCATATACAACAGCCCACAATTGATAACTCACAAAATAAGAAAACTCAATATAAACTACAAATAATTAAAGAAACATAACTGTTTGTTAAAAAATGTCAAGATATATTGAACTAAATATAATAAACTATCCAAGCAAATCTAACTGATACATAGCAAAATGGATTATGTATCAATGCTTGAAGCTGTCACCACTCTATAAGTGAAGTTGTTCATGTTTTCCTAACACCTCTCCATATAATAGACTAACTAACTAAAAGTGTAGTCTCACTAGGAATGTAACACTGTTACCTTATTACATGTTAGAGCAACAGGTTAGATGCAGTCTATATACAATCAGTTAGAGCCAGGAAGCCTAATGTTACACCTATTATGGGCATCCCAATAATAGAAATGGTTTGATGCTAATATATTCATTAATACCTGGATAGGTGGTTGCATCCAACATAATTTGCCATTTACTTTCCAATGCTCCTAATTTTGCCTTCCAATTTCCATTCCCCACACTGTTGTCCACCTGGTCTAGTATAGCAAATTTAAATCCATGGTCCTTTCCCTTAGTCATTATGTGTTTGCTTAAAGCATTTTTCTCGTCTCCTTTTTTAATTTTGTACGTGTGTTCATAAATCCTGGTTTTAAGCTTTCTTTCTGTTTTACCAACATAGTATGCGTTGCATACTATGCATGTCGCCAAGTAAACAATCCCACTACTGTTACAATTTCCTGATTTAAACTTGCATATACTATAGGTAGTATTGATCAATTTAATCCTGTTCTCTTCATTAATGTACTGGCATTGTTTGCAGGTACCACATTTTGTTGTACCCTTATTCCTTCCGTATTTCACCTTGATTTTCTTGTTGTTTCTTTCAATCATTCTTTTTATATTACAACCAGATTTGTAAATAATATTTGGGGTATCACCTATAATATCCTTAGCTTCACCTTCAAGGTTAAATACATACCAATGTCTATTTAATATTTCTTTGATGATGTTCGTGAATGGATTATACATAATGACACATACACGTCTATTGAATGTATTAGTGACTTGTTTTCCAATATCTTGTTGACCTAATAATGGTCTATATTTCTTTCCCCATTGAGATTTTACATAATTTAATACATCAGTCAACATTGCTTTAGGATATCCTCTGTCTAGAAATAGCTGTTCTATAATGTTGAGTTCATTGGACATAATTTCTCTTGTAGATGACATCCTTGCTGCTCTCACACATTGGCCCTTTACTATGTTTTTAAACATGTGAGGGGGATGACAGCTTCCAAAATATATATAGTCGTTCGAAAATGTGGGCTTCCTATATAATTTTGAAGTATATCCATGATCATCAGAACTGATGTAAATATCTAAATATGCAATTCCATATTTATCTATAGAGTGAGTAAATTTTAAGAATTCAGTTGTATTATTAATGTAGTTGATGAAATTCTGGATATTCTCTGTTTCACCCTTCCATACAATTAATATGTCATCTAAAAACCGAGTGTACAACAGCATGTTGTTATAATATTCACTGGTAAATATATACTGGTTCTCCCATTCCAGCATAACTAAATTGGCAAATATGGGCGCACAAGATGCGCCCATCGCTACTCCCTTTATTTGCCTAAAAGTTTCACCCTGGAACTCGATGTAATTATGATCAAGTATGAGTTCCATCATACACGTGATTAGTTGTATCCTGTCCCAAGTATACCCAGAATATTTCACCAAGCTGTTACTAAAATATTCAAGTCCTAAATCCTTAGGTATACAGGAAAATAGATCCTTAACGTCCACTGTTATGAATGTTAAGCCCTCTTTCCAAACATCTTGGTTCAGTTTTTTTAATAAATCCCAAGAATCTTTAATAAGGTGTGGGACTTTTTCATATATATGTTTCGTCCAGTGGTCCACTGTAACACCAAGGTTAAAAGTTTTCGACTTGGACCCAGATATAATGGGTCTTAATGGTGGATTCTGGATATTTTTGTGGATCTTGGGAATACCAATTATATGAGCCAGTACGGGATATTCATTCCTTAAAAAATTGTATAATTCCTCAGTAATCCTGTTGTCCAGCAAGAACTCTTCTATGACTAAGTCTATCCTTCTATGTCCGATGTTAATCTGGTTCCTTGAAATAGCTTCATAATTACCAGAATCAAACAAAATTTCATGGATTCGTTGTTGATATTCATTGGTATATGTCACTATAATCCCCCCACCCTTATCGGGTTTCATGATTCTAATATCACTGTTGGACATGATGTCATTTAACATTTTCCTTTCACTGATAGTAAGATTATCCTTGAATAAGCTATAGGACTCAGCTCCCTTTCTAATGTTATTGAAAGCGGCATAAATGTCTCTGCAAACAACTTGTTCATAAAGGGACACCTGTGTATTGTTGGGGGGTATATATGTACTTTTCTTAACTAGTTTGTTATCATAGTCCAAGGATAATTTATCACTGTCTTTAAACTGGAAAGCCAAGTTTAGTCTCCGACAGTACATTTTTACCTCTTTGATAGTATCAAATAGGTCGAAACGTCCCGTAGGTATGTACTTCATTCCCTTACTGAACAAAGTGAACAGCTCTTCTTTAATTTCAAAATTAGTATAATTGTATACCATATAACCTTTGAAATTATAGATCTTAGGGTTACTGAAAGTTTCATTGTTCACCAAGTAATTATCAGCTGTCCACTCGTTCTCAATATTGAATGCATTGTCCACTGATGGACTGTTGTTAACTATATTGGTGTCTATTGGTATCTCTTCTGATGTTTCTTGGGTGCTGGGAAGAAGCGACCCCCTTGAAAATTTACATCACCATCCTGTCTACTATAAACTCTTTTCCTTTCGCTATGCTCTGGAAACGTGGCATTGTCTTTATCTCTCCTTGGTAGTGGCCAGATGTAAACTCTACCTAAGCTATACAATTCTGTATCTCTCTCCAACTTGTGTATTTTCCTTTTGTATATCGTCCTCATCTTGAAGCTAGCTGTCTCAAACTGTTTAAAATATAAATCTTGCCAATTCTCAAATTCTTTGTCATACATAATTTCATTATTTAGCTCTTCTATCTCATTGTACAATATAGCCACTTTCTCATCATTGTACTTCATAACCATTTTGATGTACATACTTCCAAATGAATCAAAAAGTTTGTTAAAATCTTGCTTGATGGTGTTAGTGTATTCAAACCCTAAGGGTAGCTTGAAAAAACGCAGTCCTTTAGGTACAATGTTTAAATTAATACATTTTTCAAGGTATACATTATCCAGTTTAACACTCTTAAACTGTATTAATTTCTTCCCCAAAAGATAGATTTTACTCCTAATATTTGATGTTTGTTTAAATGTATTATATTCATTTCTGTAATTACATACTCCCTCATCAAGTTCTAGCACACATTCATCATTTAAAAAATCTTGCATATATAGATCATTGTTTACTCTATTTGTAAAAGGCTCATTTTTATCTGGATTTCCTTTTGATACAGTACATTTGTTTGAACTAGCTACAAAGTCTTTAAACACAGTACCTGCATTTTTGTTACTGGCACTTTTCTTGGTTACATTAGAATAAGTCTTTTTTGTTTCACGTCTTTTTGGTACAGCCCCAAGTCTCTCCGTTTCCTCTTTTTGGTGAAACAAACTGAAGTCGAATGTGAATTCGGCTTCTGAAATGATGTTATCTCCCAAATCCCTCATGTCGATTCCTGAAGCCGTTTTGGCTGTTTTTTGTATATTTGCAGAAACCTGCGGTTGTCCGTTTGGAATGTCCCCCATACTATTTAATTCAATTCGTTCAGCTAAGTAGGGAGGAGTACTCGAGGCATTCCTCACTCGCTGGGGGGAGCTGGTGTTGATATCAGTTTGTATAGATGCAGTTAACTTCCCTACAAGTTCCAAAAGTTTCGATACATCCGCTTTTAACGTTGTGACTTCCTCTCTGAGTGCTGTGAACCTCCTTCCACCCCAAATAAAAGTGGATGAATCAAGGCAATTGTTTTCTGAGTTATTGGGCGTTTTCCAGGAGCTGGAAAACTCAAGACAGTAGCAGAGACATGGATCACTAGACTTTTTTCATACAGTAACCTCCCTTACCCACATCTAGGTTACAGAATAATTGATAAGAAAATCCCAAAGGATTGGTGTAACTACTTCAAGCCATTACATGTGTACATAGTGCCTAAAATGTAAGGCAGATTAAAGAAAAAATATGGTCAGGAAACAACCATGATGTATGGCATGGTCACATACATATACTCACAGTACTGCTCAGCCATGGGATCCTTACTCCTTCTCAGCCAATCAGGATTACAATAGTAGGTCCAGTTGTTGGAAAGGTCTGCTAGGGAGGGATGAGACTGAGTGCCTAAAGCAAACATGGACATTTTAGTGGGAAGAGATGGTCTCAGCACTGCATTATGACTGAGAGGCTATTGTAGCAAAGCAGTTATATACTGCAAAAGAGTGCACTGCATTCTACCAGGATAATGTATAAATGGACAAAATGCTCATCCGGGCTCAATCCTTTATACATCATACATGCATAACAGTATAGGGACACTGAGAAAGATGCTATAGTTTGGCCCTCTTATATTCTCAACATGTGGCTCAAAGTGACAACAATATATCTTTGGACAAGCCAGTTCAGCAAACTAAAAACTTGCTGAAAAGTGCACAGATTCTTGTCATGTCCCTGAGTTCAATGACTGAATTTATACATTTACAAATGTAGAGAAATAAAGCTTACTTCTTGAATGGTATGTGCAATGTTACTTTGTAGATTTTAAAATATTTTGTCTTTTCAGAAAATCCACATCTTACAGATGTTGGCGCCATCAGTCAGTTCCATCATAAGGCAGGTAAGCATTCCAGCTGATGTGTGTGCACATTATATTTACTATGATTTAAGGCAAGTATGTTTTGCAATAGTGTATTTCTCAGAAATTATGAATTTCAAGCAGGTAAGCATCCCAACTGATGTGTGCACATTACTTTTAGACTGATCTAGAGGCAAATATGTTTTGACAACAGTGCTTTTGAAGCATCCATAATAGTGATGTACTTTTAATTTTAAAAGTTAATGTTTTCATTCTAAGTCCACTGGTTTGCAGATTGTCACTGGCAAAATTCAATCTTTTATCTGCATTACACATATTTCTGGATTCATGCAAAATGTTGGTACACCTTATGTCACATGACACACACAATTCAAAATGTTCAGTACAGTGTTTATTAAGGATTATGTGAACATGAAGCCAGACGTGGGCTACATACAGAGCAGCATTAAAAGTCTAGTTGGAGACTCGGCTGAATTTATACCTGTTAGTGAGGTCATCTTGTTTGTAAATGAAGATAACAAGTTGTATATTGCTCAGCTGTGTACCAGATTACACCTGTGAGGCAGGTTTTCTCAGCTCTAAGTGTAAATAAGAAGTTGTATATTTTCTAGCTGAGGACCGGGCTGGATTTATATAAATCTTTAAACCAGGTTGTCTTGGTTGTAAGTATAGATAACATATACTGCCCAGTTGGGGACCAGGCTGGATCTATGCCTATCATCCAGGTTGTATCAGTTGTAAATGTACATACATAAGTTGTATATTTCCCAGTTGGAGACTGGTCTGAATTTATATTTGTGCAACAGGTTGTGTATGTAGATAACAAGCTGTATATTGTCCAGTTGGGGACCTGGCTGGCTTGATACCTGTTGTAAATGTATATAACAGGTATATTACCTGTGTTTGGGGACCAGGCTAGATTTATGACTGTGAGATAGATTGCCTTGGGAGGCTGAGATAGCCATAGCTTTAAGGTACAGTAAAGTCTGCAATTCCATATGGCTTGACTACAGAGATAATTTATATGAATTCTAGATTGCAACAGCAATTCTGCAAAGTACATCAGGCTGTGTCACCACTGTTATTCCATTCTGACAAAATAGAGTCACTAGAGGCTTGTTATCTACATTTACAGCTAAGACAACCTACCTCACAAGTATAAATCAAGCCTCGTGCACTACTGGGCAATATACAATGTATTATTTTCATTTATAACTGAGGCAACTTGTCTCACAAGTATAAATCTAGCCTGGTCCCCAACTGGGCAATATACGTCCTGAGTCACAGGTTGTAATGGACCCCAACTGGGCAAGATACAATTTATCTATATTTACAAACAAAATGATCAGTTTCATAAATCCAGAGTGGTCCCCAACTGGGCCGTATGCAACTTGTCTACATTTACAAACAAGATAACCTGCCTCACTTGTCTGTTTTTAATCTTTCAAGTGTGGCCTTACAATATCTGATCCTTAGTCGCTCTCTTATACCAAGATTTTAACATCGGTTCATGCAGCTCGCTGGTGCAGAACAAAAGTACTGCTGCAAAGCGTTCATCACCCAGAATATTTGAGCCTTGAAGTTGTGTCATGCAAAATTTGATTACCCTGTATAAGGATACTTACCACACAAGCACTGTTCTGTTCGGTCTTTTGTCACTACATAAATAATATGCACATTAATTAGACTGAATGGCTTGGAAACACATTTTGATTTTGCTCAGTTGTTTCTGTTGCAGATAAGAAGTGTGGTTTTAAACACACTGCTTTAGAAAAAAGATATTGCAAGGCAGTGACAACTTGCTATCATGAAGTAATTGCCTCTAATTTAATCACAGGTTCATAGGTTTGAAAGCATTTATGCAGTGCCCCTTAAGATTTGTTCTAGTTTTATTCATCTGTAACTTTAGAACTGTGCATGACATAACGTTGTCCAGGACTGAAGTGCAAACTGTAAATAAATATAGGTACAGAGTACAGTATAAATGCTTAAGAAATAATATGTGGACTAATACTGTATTACATATGTTCTTTAAACTAGTGAAGTACATGCCAACATCCTTACTAGAAAAGAAATCAGTAGCATCACAAACATCAACAGGTGAAGTGTCTGTTAGCCCCCTGAGAATCGGCTCTGTGCCTCGCTATGAGGAAAGTTCGAAACAAGAAGCACTAGACTCCCTGTTGATTCAAAAAACTGAATGGTCTGCATTACAACTGAAGTCAACCTCAGCAGAACCAGAAGCACAACTGCCCATACAGGAAAAAGAACATATTTGTGCCCCTTCTAGATCTGAAAGTTTGACTTGTCCTTATACTGGTACAACTCCTAGGACTGGTTCTGATGGGATGTCAAAACTAAGTTATAGTTCTACATCAGTGCCTAGTGTAGGTGCAACAACTCTGCCTACCACTAAGGAAAGTTTAAAACAAGTACTACAGGATTCTTCATTGCCGCAGAAAACTGAAGAGAAAGAAACCATGTCAGAACCAGAGAGAGAGACGTTCAGAAAACCACCATCATGCACCTTTGATGTTCCAGTTGACTATACTGTTTCTGAAGCTGCACATGAACAAAAGAAAATGTCTCTAGATCATATTTCTGCAGTTCCCAGTGTAGGTACAACAGTGGTCCAGTGCACATCTGCAGAATCCTTTGGTTCTATATCTACATTAACACCCAGTGTAGATACAACAGTGGCCCAGTACTCTCCTGCAGACTCCTTTAGTTCTATATCTACATTAATGCCCAGTGTAGCTACAGCAGCTGTCCAGTTTCCTTCTGTAACTTCACTACATACTATAAAACCACCTCTGCCTACTTCTGAGAGAAGTCTAAAACAAGCAGTACAGTCCCACTCTCAAGTAATGACAGGCATGTATGAAGTGCCATACATCGCTGGTGCTACTGAGACCCACTCATGCCACACGCCTGTACAGTCAAGACCTTCATTTCAGCGTGTATATATTTCTGCTCCACTTGAATCTGAAGGCTTGACTTGTTTTCATAGTGGTAAAACAACTCCCAGGTCTGACTCTGTAAAAAGATTTAGTTCCACATCAGTGCCCAAGGTATCTACAATAGAAGTTCAGC
This sequence comes from Protopterus annectens, assembly GCF_019279795.1. Lineage (NCBI taxonomy): Eukaryota > Metazoa > Chordata > Ceratodontiformes > Protopteridae > Protopterus > Protopterus annectens. The sequence goes on from NC_056741.1 coordinate 1,108,738,813, forward strand.
TCCCTTCTGTAAATTCTATACATGCTATAAAACCACCTCTGCTTACCTCTGAGGAAAGTTCAGAAAAAGCAACACAAGATTCTTCATTTCCTCTAAAAACTGAACAACCTGCATTAATGATGAAGGAAAGCATGTCAGAACCAGAAACAGAGCCATTCATAAGGTATATTTATCGACGACCACCATCAGACATTTTTGAAGGTCCACTTGAAGATGTTTCCACAGCTAGACATACTCTTTCAAAGACTACAGTAAAGGAGTCTATAGAATGTGCCATCAATGAAACAGCCGTTTCTGAAGTTCGACATGAAGAACAGAAGATTTCTCTAGAACATTTTTCTGCATCTAGATTAAAGCTAGGTTTAAAAGAAACACTACTGGACTCCCCATTGCCTCAGAAAAGTGAACCTTCTGTATTAACTGCAGAACCTGAGCGAGAGCTGCTCACACACTCACACTCCCAAGTACTGGCAGGCTCTTATGAAATGCCATACATTGCTGGTGCTAGTGAGACCCTCTCCTCACATGCACCTGTACAATCAAGATCCTTAGTTCAACATGAAGATATTTCTGTTCCACTTGAAGCAGTTCCCAGGATATCACAAAGAGTGTTGTGTTCTGCACCAGTGCCCACTGTTAATACAGCGACTTTCCAGTTCCCTTCCTTTACTTCTGTACGTTACATAACACCATCTTTGCCTACCTCTAAGCAAAGTTCAAAACAAGCAATGCATGATTCTTCATTCCCTCAGAAAATGGAGGAAACCAGGACAAAGTCAGAAACAGAGCCGCTGATAAAGTATTACTATCAACAACCACCATCAGACACTTCTGTTGTGCCACCTGAATCTGACAATTTGACTCATTGTTATAGTGATACGGCGGTTCCTGTGTCTGGCTCTGACAGAATATCAAAAAGATTTATTTCAGAACCTAGTGTCACTATCTCATATGGCCAGTTTCCTACTATACACCCTCTACAAACTACAGAATCATCCTCTTCCGCCTCCTTCTCTAAGGAAAGTTCAAAGGAAGCAGTACTGTATTTTCCATTGTCTCAGAAAAACACAGTTTCTTCCCCTCCCGTGACACCTGTTACCTCACAAGAAGTGGCTACACATCAAATATCTGATGTAGAATGCTGCTGTGTTCCTACTAAGGATGACCCTTCTGTTCAGACTGAATATGATGCAGAAAAACAAGCTCAAGAGACTGTTTCTTCTGATGAATCTTCTGCTTGTGATGAAACAACTGTTGTCCGCCTTCACATTAAGTATACACCTTCTGTGTCACCTTTACCAAGCAAACATAGTGCCAAACAGAAGTTATTGGAAACACAGAATTTTTTTCCAGGTCCCCAAGAGACCATGTCTGTGGAGGTGTATTCTAAATTAATATTAAGTTCTCCAAAGAGACAGCTCCAGTCTCAGGGCAAGATACCCAAAGAGGGCAAACGAGACGTCGGTTACCAAGAAGCAGTTTCTGAATCTCAGGATGCAGCTGTTGCAAGTAAGTTACTATCAGGTCAAGTACCAGCAGGTAAAAATGAAAGACTTAACATGCATATTTTTCACATAAAATAGTTTGTTTGCAATTCACGATTAATGTTATAAACAAGAGGCATGCAACTACACCAGCAGCATTTCAGTTGTTATCATGCTGTCCTATTTCAGATCACAGTGAAAATGTAATGCAGTAGCTAGCATTTACATTATTTTTATTGAAAGCAGACCTCACTCATTCATTGTGGCTTGGTGTTGAGTGACCAACAAACATGGCATGGCATGGAGCTGAATAGTGCTGTTTGTGTCCTGGCCAGCAGCCACTCTATGTTTGGAGTTAGCATGCTGTTCCTGTACCAGTGTAGCTATCCTACCCTACCCTCATACTGCTGATCTTTGAAGTCACTGTTTATGGTACAGTATGGAACTAGACAGCACACTGACATGATTAATGCTTGAGCATGGACATATACTTCACACACCCAGCCCAGCTGTACTGCATATGTACTGCTAGATTGGTTAATGTGCTGTCCCCTGTTTGGTCTATGCATGAGCTAAAACTATAAGTAGATGGTAGCTATTCCATTGCATCCTCCTACATGGCTGCTGGGTCACTAGCACTGCAAACAGGGCTTCATTCCTCTGTAAAGCATATATATATATATATATATATATATATATATATATATATATATATATATATATACATACATACATACACATTTTTTTTCTTCAGCTATAATGGCTAGTTTTTTCCTTGTATACAGCTGAAAACACAAAGTCATTACTTCATTTTTTTTGTAATTTCTGTGGTTCACAATCCATGTGCTTCTCTTAGTTTTGTACAGGGGTGGGAGGAATGTTATAATTGATTTGGTCACCATAATACAGCAAAAAACAATGTTTCAAAGTAAGGAAGAATGCATTTTCCCAATATTTCCCAAATCAAGCTGTTTGTTGAGCAGATCAGCTCCATGGGACAGAGGGATAAAAGTCTTGACTGTAACTCAGATGACCCAGGATTAAGTAGTGACCCAGGATATGGAGGAGATAGTGGCCAATGACATAAGGTGGCAGTGAATGGCTGACACCAGCCTCCTCATCCAGAAGGGAGGAAGGAAGAATGAAACATTTTTTCCCAATACTTTGCCAGCACTGTACTGGAGAGACACTGTGCATGGCATACAGTATATGGGACAGGAATGTATGCTTGACTGTGACAATCTGCATCCAAATGGACAAGCAGAGGAAAGTATAACAAGCAATTTCAGGAACACATGTTAGCAGATGGGGAAGGGATAAACACCAGAAATAAACCAAAAATCCCTCCTAGCTGTAAGGATGATACAGTTGCACTGTGACTGGCTCCCACCCTAGTGATAGGGAAGGAGGTGGCACAATTGCAACAGGCTGGCCTTGACAACAATCAGCAGCACTGGGATAGCAAAATAATACACTTGTATACTGCAGTGTCCTTACTGAGTACAATGTTAACTTCCTGTTTCTTTAGTGGCTTATATTAAAAAAGTAAAATTTGAAACATGCTAATATGCCCTTAATGATAATGTAAAACTCTGAATACATTTATTTTTCTGTTTATCAGCAAAGCATGCCAGAAAATCAAGGAAACATAGACAAATACAAGAAAACGTACTGACAGTGAAAGAGCCTAAAAATGCTGAGTGCTATTCCTCCAGTCCTGTTACCCATCCCATAAATCTGGTCACACAGGTGACATCTGAGGAGATTTCTCCAGATCGCACACTACCTACAATCTCTACATACCCACAGCCTAGTTTGACAGTAGATAAGACAACTCGGGAGATTTCACCAGAACTCAGACTACCACTAATCAGTGCATCCTCACAACTTGGTCTGTCACCAGAGGAGACATCTGGGAAAATTTGTGCAGATTTCAAACCATCTCCAATCAGTGCATGCCAGGGTATGCCTACTCAGGAATGCCGTGAGCATGGCAGGTTTTCTAATAGACACACTCAGAAACTAGAACTTTCTCCAGATGAAACTGCTCATAAAACACAATATATTCCCCAACCTCCTTCCGGTCCTCCAAGAAAACACAAACATCGAGTGACTGACTGTCATCCTGTAGAGAACATAGCCAGACGACCCAGTCCTTCAAACACTCCCACAGCTATTTCTGTGCAAGAAGTGCCAGCAACCCATAGTTACACTGGCGTTTCTCCATGCTGTGAGGATGTAGGCAACGAATCCTGTCCCTCACAGTTTCATACATCTGCTCTAGTGCAACAGACACTGACATTCCAAAGTTGTGCTGTTGCTTCTCAGGAAAAAACTACTGTGAAAATAATACCTTCAAGTTCTGTAAGGAAATATAACAGACAGGTACGTAATGACTGTCATGTAGAAGGTGCAGCTGTTCCAGTACAGCAGGTACCAGCAGGTACTGTTTCTGCTGAAGAAACTAATATGAAAACACCATATGCTCCTAGACCTCCTTCTGATTCTCCAAGAAAACATGGCAGACATCTGCGTAGCGACCGTAATGTAGAAGATGCAGCCAGATCAGCCAGTCCTTCAGATATTCATACAGAATAGTCTGAAGAAACTGGTTTGAACACATCATGAGTTCCCAAACCTCATCCTGGTTCTGCACCAAAACATCACAGACGAGTGTGTAAATGCCATCATGTAGAGGATTCACCCAGAATAGACATCCCCACAACTGTTCCTGTAATTGAAACTGGGTTATCAAGTACTGAAATGCAGACTTCATCTTCTAGCGAAAGACAAAGTCTCATCTAGGTATTGTGACTAAAGTTATTCAATTCATGGTTATGCTGCAGAACCTGAAACACACAACCTCACTAGGAAATAAACAATCTAGAAGGACAAGGTCAACAATAAACAAGAAATGAAAAAAAAAATCAACACTACAGCAGACATATGAGACCTTGCAGCCCAAAACAAGAAGACGCTGAAAAGTCAGGTATTGTTTTATGTTAAGTTGTCAGTGTTGGTCCCCTTTAATAACAAACATTTTGTGTCTACCATTTAGCTCAGTCTGTCCAGAAAAGGCAACCAGGCTGTGACTGGTTGAGGCAGCTGGTTCTGTTTTAAGTATGTGCAGTGTACTGCTGTCTTTTCCCACTCCATAAGCTTCTTGATAGTCTAATATTAGGACATAATTCAGAGTGATGCTATTTCAGTTCTTCTGAGTAAACACTCCTAGTTTAGTAGTCTGAGGTGAGACAAGCTGAATGAAAGCTAAGGGTTATGCTACTGGGAGTGAGTGCATTTCCTGTGATTTTTGGCATGGCTGCCAGAAAAAGAATGGATTGCTCTTAAAAACTTGCAATTCATACCATTGTGCAGGTTTGCAGGAGAGGTGCTGTCTTAACTTGAGTTGGATAACAAGGTTCAAGGTTTTAGGAAGTGGAAAATAAAGTTATAGGAAGTGCAATTCCCAAATGGCTGAACAAGCTTCTAGCTAGGAAGTTGGTGCAGTTTTAGAGAAATCTCTTTCACATAGTAATGCGTATGCACAGATTCAGATTTTGCTTATTGCTGCTTACCTGTCTCTGTTGATAGTCCCAGGACATCATTTAATACCCTGAACTGATGCCAGTTTCCCTTCTAACAAAGCTGTAGACCATAAAAAGAAGTCTTCTGCTCTGGAATCAAAGTAGGTAGCTTCACTTACTACACAGTGCCACACTCTGTGCCCTTTAATGCTTCAGCGATGCCTGCAAATGCAATATCAGCATTCATTTATGAAGCCATGAAGTCCTTGTGGCTTCTTACGCTAATGCTGGTACTGCAACCTGCCAGTCTGCACCCTTCCGCCTGCCCTAATTGCATGCCAGGATAGTCCACAAATGCATAGGTCAAATGTTTCAAAGTTTTACCTCCAAACTAGGTGGAGTCATGCCTTTAGCACAGTGGTATACAACAGAGACATAGTAAGTGACAACAGGGACAATGAGCTAAGAAATGGGTACCTATTTATTATATGTTAAAACTTGACTAGAATATTTGCAAAGTACATTATTTTATTGTTTTTCTTGAGCTGTTCTGTGCTTAAATTCTAATTGTACTCTCAGCAAAATTCCGCAATTAATTGACCTGAAATTGAACTTAAATTATTTTTATATATGTTTATGTGAAACGTTTATTAACTGTATTTTATGGTTTGTTTTGACAGGGTTAGAAGACATCATGACATGAAGAAGAGGGCTACATTACTTTAAAACACTCCAAAACGTGCCCATCCTTCAAACCAATTTATTCAGTGCTTGAACATTCACCACATGTATGCAAGCTGCAACAATTACAAAGTTAAATTTAGAACTGGCATTTCAACCTGTACTCTTCTTCAGAAGTAGTCTGAAATACAAAATATATGACTGAGGCTAGTTAGTGAGAAATGACTGGCTGAGAGCCAAGGTAAATCTTACACTTGGTTTT
>NC_056741.1:1109049763-1109159763 GCF_019279795.1 Protopterus annectens
TGCAAAAATCTGGCATTTTTCTCTATAAAAATAATTGAGGTAGTATTGACCTGAAGGTTGTTTTATTTGAACCATTGGAGCAATGAACAGTTTATCCATCTAGTGTCCACCAATGTTTCCTACAGCACAAGATTACAAGGAGTCAGATTTTGGAATTACATGGATGGAGATTTGGATTCTGTCAATTTGCACTCTTCAGCTGCTTTAACTGTTGTTAACCAAACTTTACCTGCTTAAACTTCAGCTGTGTCAGTTTTTTTATACTGAACTGTAAGACCTGAATGTCAGGTGATCATTGCTGATGTATTTTGCAGCATGGAGCTACATATTTCAAAGGTAATATAACTGTAATTTAGGGCTTCCTACTGAAATGTTGTGACTCACAATGATGAATCTTGAATTGTCAATAAAGGACCATGAATACAAGAGAAGGGTTACTGCTGAACTTTGTTATTGTCCTTTAAACTTGCTTTTTGCAGGGGTGCACCTCCCCCCCACACACACACACACACATCCTGAACACACACACACACACACACACACACACACACACACATATATATATATATATATATATATATATATATATATATATATATATATATATATATATATATATATATACCATATCTTAAATAGCCATACCTTGGAGAAAAAAAGAAATATTCTGAGATATAGAAATCTCTGCCTTGATATATGTCAGTACAGATTTTCTGTCATTTAGTCTCTACATTTCAGGATTGGGAGTTCTGACATTTCAAATGGTTATTGTCATTTAGTATAAATCAATACGGGCATAAATACTACTTTAAAATTTGAATTAACTTAATTATAGACCTGGATGTTTTATACCTCTGGGATGTTCATTGTCTTCCTATGTTTCAGATAACATTGTTTATTTCATTAGATACTTATTAACTTTAGTCTATGATTTGTTTACTGTTAGTTGTTAAGGCTCTTGGAAAGCAATGTGTGTTAGATAATTTAACTATTCAATATTTAATGTTTCATTTATCATTGTTATTTATTTACAATTATTGCTTAGTCCTTAGGAGTATAAAATTCAAATAAATGTGTTTGCATCTATTTATAATAAAGAATGATAGTCCAGATACATAAATAAATTAAGATGCAGACTATTAAAGCCATCTTGTATTGGGGTATCAAGCAAAGGCTGGGCTAGTGTTTTGTTTTTGCTTAATGTATAGTTGAAGGAAGAGGAATTTTTGGTCAGTATTACTGTCTGCACACTTACTGGTGGGTCACTTAATGTTAATAAGGTCATTGGTGTAAGCAAACATTTCCATTAAATAAATATTTAAGGCTGTAACTGCATTTCAAGGACCTTTATAAGGATTTAAAAGCTAAATTAAAATGCACTACAAGAATGGGTAGCCTTGTCTGTTATCTGATAAGGAAACTCGTAGATTGGTCACCAAACTGCAAAATAGCAAAGCTGCTGGATCACAATAATGCATCCATTAGGAAACTGTTGGAGAAACACATCTGTTAATGTCCAAGTCATTATCTGAATATCTTTTTGTGACTGGGGGATGTCAGAGTTCAGTGATCTAGACTGAGCTGAGTCTGAGACAGTATGTACAACAGGGTTGTAAGCTGGTCTAAGGACAGACTTTCTTTCATAAATAACACTTACTCATTATTCACCAGAATAAGCCAAGCACTTACTGGCCTTCTACCAAGAATCTTAGGAAGGATCTTTGCCTCTACATTAATTAATGAAATGGAGTGCAAAGACATCAGCTATCCAAGAACTTTTTCAAAATTTTCAAGCAAGATATTCACTGTTAGAAGTCCCTGTGTGTTACTCCAGCTGCAATCATTAAATTATATAGAGGTGCTGTATCTGAGGACATTTCAGTTTTCAGTTTCCTCTAAATGGTCAGATCATCTTCACTCATTCCTATGGCTTAGCATGGTAGCAGTCCCTTTGTTTCACAAGCCTTCTGAATTGAGATTTTGGAGATGGGAGATTAAGTTTAGAGGCCTGGCAGCTGAGGAGGTTCACAGGTTTTAAGGTAGTTTACTAACTTCTCATTCATATCATCTGTAAGCTTGTTACAATTTAGTTTGCTGTAGTAGGAAACATATTTTGTAAATGCATAAGTGTGAAAAAGCAGAATATTGGACATCCGGGGTCTGACTGTACCCATAAGTTCCCATATATATACAGCTTCCAAGATGATTCATTCAGTAAGCTAGCGAGTATCTTACTTAATGTTTCAATTAACCATATAGCTTTGTGTTGCAAAGAAATTTGCTTTGGCCCAGTTTAAGAACACATACTGATTCTGCAAACCCTCTGAGGCCTGAGAGAAGTTATCAGACCTTTGAGTTGGCAGCTCAGCCTGACTTCTCTGCATTCTTAAATAGATTTTTCCTATGTTCATGTCTACTATATTCCCCCTACATAGTCCCCTTAACTGCTTGTCAGTGGTGCACTACATCCACAACTTCCACATCATTAGTTATATTTGCATCCTCCACTTGATCTCTGATAGTTTTCTCAGTTCTACTACTCATTTTGAGCTGGTCATATTCAATCTGCTCATGGACTAACTGCCTACAGCTGAATGTTTGTTTACATATTCATATTCAAGCAGCCTGAAGTACATATTCTCACTCTCCAGATATTCTTTCTCAGAGGTGGTGGAAGCTTGGAGATAGCATACATAGAGCTCGGAGGAGTGGGAGCAGATTCTCCACATCAAGAGGCACAATGGAGCTTGTACTCCTGCAGAAATGCTGTTTTGTAGTGTTTCCCATTTTCTACTTGGATCATAAGCAGAAAAGGTTTTGGCAGGATGCAGTGAGGTCCTGACACTTGAGCCACTAGTACATGACCACATGTAGTAGCACCACCTGTCAGAGGTGCATTGGCTTGATCTCTCACTTCTACATTATTAGTTACATCTATATCCTCCACCTTATTTCTGATAATATCCTTAGATCTTGCAGTATGTAAAAGGGAAGAAGATAGCTGCCATGTCCTACTCTCTTCAAGGACATTGAAAGTGAAGGCTTCAAAGCTCATGGGGTAGTGGTCAGTCCACTTAACTGGAATGATCTGTGCTGAGATATTAAAAGGTAGACTGTCCTAGATTGGGAACTGCACTGTGGAGCAACAGAAGTGAAAGCTGATACAGTGGGATGCATCATCCTTAATGTTATAATAGACATGTACTCACCATATAACTGATCTATGATGCAGTCCTCAGCACATTGTTAACTACCGGGATTTCTTCCCCTGCAATTACCAGCTATTCTATGTTTTCTATTAAATAAAGAAAAAACATGGACTATGGGGCAATAACATGAAGGGATTAAATACTTTTTTTGACTAATACAAAAAAAAAAAAAAACAAACATGAGCAGTTTTACACTCTGTAGAGCTTCAACAGATGAACTTATATACTCTTGATATCATATCACTTATAAAGGTTAAAATCACGTTATTACATCATGTGACCAACATTTGAAAACTAACGTCTAAGACATTTTTCTTTAACAATTGGCTTCACAATAAAATATTTATTAAGACCTGGATATTTTATTGCATTCAATGTGACAATCAACTTGCATTAGCCTTTTGCAGTAGCATTTAGAGTATCGCCAACCCTCAAACTAATATAAAGCATTTGTAAAACTGCAAACGTCAATACATTGTTGTGAACAACCTTCCCAGACATGCTTAGTCAATGTATTATTCATTTTTATCTTCTTTATGTCATACAGATGTTGACTAATTCTCTCCTACAAACACCAATTGGTTTTCCCTGCATACAAACTGAAACACTCTTGGCATTTATCTAAATAAACTAAGCTTTAGAATACCAGTTCACCATATATTTATACCCCTTTAACGGATATATAAAATGGTCTGCTTTTAAAACAAGTACAGTAATTAACAGTTATGACATGGGAAAGGACCATTCTTCAGTTTTAATCCTTCTTGATGAGCATTCATTTTTGTAACATAATTCCTTCTTCAGACATAGTCTGTTTATAAAATTAAAGGATTGGACATCACCTACAATATCTTTAACATCCATGCTGACTATAAGAATGAACCAATTCCTTTTAGTGGTATCACATACAGTATCCATATCGTTGGAATATGGCAGGGGAATGCTAAATAGTGTCTATTCTTCTCCTGGCAACAGTATGTACATTGGTCCTGTGATGAAATTAATGTTTTACACAAGTTTCTCTTAGCACAAGCTCTTCTTTCATCATCTTATTAATATCCATTTCTGAATAGGCTCTGTTAATAACATTTTCTTCATATTCTTAAACACTATGGTTACATTTTTTACTAATGAGATGTGAACCTCTAACAAACTGCCCTTTATCACATTCTTGTATATAAATGACAGATGTATACTATCCCCAAATAGATATGAATTTCTGTTACACTCATATATTGTTGTCCTGAGGTTCTAGGTCTGCACATTGAGAAGCTGAGAAACTTGTGGTAGTATATAAATATTGTACAAAATCATGCAATTTTATATCATCACCCCCCCCTAAGTATGAATAAAAATAAGTCCTGTCAACATACTGATGCCCAGCAAGATAGCGTGTTTTCTCCCATGACACCAAAACCAGATTGCCGCAGTTGTTTGCAAATGATGTATCCATAGGTAGGCCAACTTTATCAAGGAAATAAATTACCACTAAACAAAAAAATATTGTTCTCAAGCATCTCTACAAGCAGCAAACAAATGTACGTAGTACAGAGAAAACATCCACCATCATCACCCCCTTGCAATGGACTGCTCAGATCTTTCTATGTGGCAGGCACTTTGAGTTCTGGGGCACCTTGGTAAATACTTTAGGTGCAGAGTAGAGGCCAAATTTCAGTACATTTTACTGAATGTAATACCCATACACAGTAAACCAGAGGAGCCATCTATACCCTACCTAATACCTGCTTTATAATTCAGGGTCTTGGAGGAGCTAAAGCCTATCCCAGCATTCAGTGGACATCAAGGAAAGAAAGTAACCCTGGGTTGGATGCCAGTCCACTGCAGGATGGATTTACACACACACACACACACACACACACACACACACACACACACACACACACACACACACACACACACACACACACACACACACACACACACACACACACACACACACACACACACAGCTTATAGGCAAAATGGCAACTTGGAGGATTGCAGTTCATCTACAGCATGCCCATACAAACACAGGAAGGATATACAGATTACAATCAGGTCTGTGTTAATCTCTGTAAGGAACTCTCTGTCTCTGCCTCTGGTGTTCTGGCTTCCTTTCCATCATTGTTTTGTGCACTCTTATTTAAAGTATTTGTTTCTCTATTCCTAAGTCTTCTGATTCAGTTGCCATGTTATTTGTTAACTGTACTGCATACCACTAATCTACCCCTAGCTAGCTTGATACATCCCTTGATCTATGCCTTTACACAGCAGTATTACGGTCTAGATCAACAGAGCTTTACATTTTTTCACATATATTTTCTCGTCTATACTACAGTCATTAAGCTTTATTTTCTGTAAGCCCACAGTCCTTTGTCCTTTCTGGTATCCAAAGACACAGGATGAGGAAAGTGAGAACCAAAGATCACAGTATCAGCCAGCATACGGTGATGGCTGGACATTACTTGCCTTGTACCCTAAGAGCTCAACTTAAATCTTTTTTGTCTCACTTTACATCTTGGTTAGCCATTATAAAGCTTTTCTTGCCTCTTGGTTTTCCTTCTCTCCTTCTTTGTTCTCGTTATGTATACATTTTACTCTTCTTTTTTCCATCACATCTTTCCAGCGTCTCTTCATGAAAATCTAATTTACCCCATTATGTCCCCATTTATATACATTTTATGCTGAATTCATATATCTACTCTATTTTCTAACTCATACTCTCTCCTCAGGCCACAAGGAGCCACTAAACCCCACCCTACTAATACTGGCCTTACTTTCCCTTCTGTTAATAAACAAACTGAAGACAGTGATGTCATCCTGCACCAAGGTCTATTTTATTTAATCCAATTTCCTGTAATTATGACATTGAAACTGGCTATCCCAATGCACGATGTGCACATAACAAACCTGTTTCTCTTAGATCTTGGTGTTACACACAGAAACCTCAGACTTTCTGAATCACTGCTAAATCCATTTCACATACTGCCCAGTTGTATGTTCATCTTTCATTGGTTCTTCTGTAGTGAGGGACCAAATATTCAACTCTAGGTCAGGCTGCTACTATCCCACAACATTAGCTGTAAAATCATTGCAGTTTCCCCTGAAAGTAATGATACTAAACCTAAACTTTATATTCTGATGTGCCTAATATGAGAAGACCTTAGATTTAGGGTTGTGCTCATGTACAAAACCCACTCACTTTCCTTCATCCAGCTTTATGAGTCTTAAACTGTAAAATATACTTAGCTTCAATTGTTCCATTCCTGATCCATTCCCATAGCTTATTCAGCATCCCCTCGGTTTTGACTCTTGCATGTCTTGTCTCCTTAACTCACTTTATCTGCCTTTCACTCAACATAATCTATCTGCCCTCCAATCCCACTGTATTGTCTATGTCTTTGGTTTATAATCCCTATTCCATATTGTCTTTGTCTTTGGTTTATTACCCCTCTTCAGTATTGCCTTTGTCTTCGGTTTATTACCGCTATTCAGTATTGTCTATAACCCAGCCACTGGGGATGCACAAGCCAGTGCATTTCTTTGTGCCGGTCCCAAGCCCGGATAAATGGGGAGGGTTGCATCAGGAAGGGCATCCAGCATAAAACTTTGCCAAAACAATTCATGCAGATACCAAGAAAAATTTTTATACTGGATTGGTCGAGGCCCAGGTTAACAACGGCCGCCACCAGTACTGTTAGCCTACAGGGTGCTGGCGGAAATTGGGCTACTGTTGGCTGAAGGAGGAGAAGAGGCGGAAGACATGGCCGAAGACAGGAAGAGAGAAGAAAGGCTAGGAATGTGGTAGTGAGGGTCGGAACTTTGAATGTTGGCAGTATGACTGTTATAGGGAGAGAGATAACTGATATGATGGACAGAAGGAAGGTTGGTATATTGTGTGTGCAAGAGACCAGATGGAAGGGGAGTAAGGCTAGGTGTATCGGAGGTGGGTTCAAATTGTTTTATCATGGTGTGGATGGGAGGAGAAATGGCGTAGGAGTTATTCTGAAGGAACAGTATATTGAGAGTGTTTTGGAGGTGAAAAGAGTGTCAGATAGAGTGATGTTTATGAAGCTGGAAATTGATGGTGTAATGATGAATGTTGTTAGTGCATACGCTCCACAAGTTGGGTGTGCAATGGATGAGAAAGAAAAATTTTGGAGTAAATTGGATGAAGCGGTGATGACTGTACCCAAGGGTGAGAGAGTGGTGATTGGAACAGATTTCAATGGGCATGTTGGTGAAGGGAACAGAGGGGATGAGGAAGTGATGGGTAGGTATGGTGTTAAAGGAATGCAGAAGGTCAGATGGTAGTGGATTTTGTGAAAAGGATGGACATGGCTGTGGTGAATATGTATTTTAACAAGAGGGAGGAGCATAGGGTGACATACAAGAGTAGAGGAAGATGCACACAGGTGGATTATATCTTATGTTGGAGGGCCAGTTTGAAGGCGATTGGAGACTGTAAAGTGGTGAGTGGAGAAAGTGTAGTTAGGCAGCATAGGATAGTGGTTTGTAGGATGACGGTGGTTATCAAGAAGAGGAGGAGGTGTGTGAGAGCAGCACCAAGGATCAAGTGGTGGAAATTGAAAAAGGGTAATTGTGAGGTGGAGTTCAGGGATGAGTTAAGGCAGGCACTGGGTGGCAGTGAAAAGTTACCAAATAGCTGGGTAACTACAGCAGAGCTAGTAAGGGAGATGGCTAGAAAGGTGCTTGGTATCACATCTAGACAGAGGAAGGACGACAAGGAGACATAGTGGTGGAATGAGGAAGTACAGGAGAGTATACAGAGAAAGAGGTTGGCAAAGAAGAAGTGGGATTGTCAGAGAGATGAAGAAAGTAGACAGGAGTATAAAGGGATGAGGTGCGTGGCAAAGAGAAAGGTGGTGAAGGCTAAGGATAAGGCATATGAAGAGTAGTATGAAAGGTTGGACACTAAGGAGGGAGAAAAGGACTTGTACCAATTGGCTAGACAGAGGGACCGAGCTAGGAAAGATGTGCAGCAGGTAAAGGTGATAAAGGATAATGAGGGAAACATACTCACAAGCGAGGAGAGTGTGTTGAGGAGATGGAAAGAGTACTTTGAGGGGTTGATGAATGAAGAGAATGAGAGGGAGAGAAGGTTGGATGATGTAGGGATAGTGAATCATGAAGTACAATGGATTAGCAAGGAGGAAGTAAGGATAGCTATGAAGAGAATGAAGAATGGAAAGGCTGTTGGCCCAGATGACATATCTGTGGAAGCATGGAGGTGTTTAGGTGAAATGGCAGTGGAGTTTTTAACCAGATTGTTTAATGAAATCTTGGAAAGTGAGAGGATGCCTGAGGAATGGAGAAAAAGTGTTTTGGTACTGATTTTTAAGAATAAGGGTGATGTGCAGAGCTGTAGTAACTACAGAGGGATTAAATTGATCAGTCACAGCATGAAGTTATGGGAAAGAGTAGTGGAAGCAAGGTTGAGAAGGGATGTGATGATTAGTGATCAGCAGTATGGTTTCATGCCAGGAATGAAAGTATGTAAGAGTGGTACAGGATATGTACGAGGGTAGTGTGACAGTGGTGAGGTCTGCGGTGGGAGTGACAGATGCGTTTAAGGTGGAGGTGGGGTTACATCAAGGATCAGCTCTGAGCCCTTTCTTATTTGGAGTGGTGATGGACAGGTTGACAGACGAGATTAGACAGGAGTCCCCGTCGACTATGATGTTTGCAGATGACATTGTGATCTGTAGTGAGAGTAGGGAACAGGTGGAGGAGACCCTGGAGAGATGGAGATATGCTCAAGAGAGAAGAGGAATGAAGGTCAGCAGGACTAAGACAGAATATATGTGTGTGAATGAGAGGGGGGTTAGAGGAATGGTGAGAATGCAAGGAGTAGAGGTGGCAAAGGTGGATGAGTTTAAATACTTGGGATCAATAGTTCAGAGTAACGGTGAGTGTGGAAGAGAGGTGAAGAAGAGAGTACAGGCAGGATGGAGTGGGTGGAGAAGAGTGTCAGGAGTGATTTGTGAGAGACGAGTACCTGTAAGAGTGAAAGGGAAGGTCTACAAGAGGGTAGTGAGACCAGCTATGTTATATGGGTTGGAGACAGTGGCATTGACAAAAAGGCAGGAGTTTGAGCTGGATGTGGCAGAGTTAAAGATGCTAAGATTTGCACTGGGTGTGACGAGGGTGGACAGGATTAGGAATACGTATATTAGAGGTTCAGCCCAGGTTGGAAGGTTTGGAGACAAAGCCAGAGAGGCATGATTATGTTGGTTTGGACGTGCTGAGGAGGGATGCTGAGTATATTGGGAAAAAGATGCTAAGGATGAAGCTACAAGGTAACAGGAAAAGAGGAAGGCCTAAGATAAGGTTTATGGATGTGGTGAGAGAGGACATGCAGGTGGTTGGTGTGACAGAGCAAGATGCAGAGGACAGGAGGAAATGGAAACAGGTGATCTGCTGTGGCGACCCCTAACGGGAACAGCCGAAAGATGATGATGATTCAGTATTGTCTATGTCTTTGGTTTATTACCCCTATTCCAAACCACACAGTAATATCATTGTACACACACCCTCATCTGGATATCCCTGATTCTCCCAAACATCCCTCAGCCTTAGTTAACACAGTCTTCAAAATTATATTTGTTCCGGCACAGAGCCACACTAGTTGGCTGAGCCCTTATGATCTGAAACCTGAGCAACCTATGCTCCCTCCTTTCCCTGGAACTTGTGATCTCCCAGTCTGCTCCCAACAAATTTAGATCCCCCATGAGCATAACCCTCTTTCCTGCACTCTGCTTCTTTAGTCTCTGCCTTGATCCCTCATCCTTCTCCTTTGGATGTCTGGGTCTGATGTACTGCACTGACCCATTGACACTTGCCTCTTTCTGTACTTTAACTACCGATGCATTCACCCTTGACTTTTGCTATTGCTGCTTATTTGCCCACTTTGTGATAGGTGCGCCCTTCTCTATGATCTCACATCTGATTCCTGCTACTAAAAATATTGCCACTCCTATCTCGGTTATTTTTTAACAATCTATAATCCAGCAGGTCTCTGTCTCACCTTTCTTGTCAGTGGCTTATGGTTCTCTGATGTCACAAATGTCCACCCCCTTCATCTCTGCTTGTAGCTCCCTGTTGCCATGCATAGACCCCTTACACAGTATAGTAATACTATCCACCTATGCTGAGTTACCCTAATTTGCTTCTCTGCTGCACCATGTTTCCATTTTCCTTCAGTCCAGGGCCTAAATAACTAGCCCATCATCTTTTTTCATGATATCTCCATGCCATCTTAGTTTAAAGGTATGATTATGGAGACATGTCTTTCCAACCATTCTCTGATTACCACTCTTCCTTCTCGACTAAGATGGATGTGGCCAGTAACATACAGCTGACCTTCCTACCAAGTCTCCTCCAGTTCACCTACCAATCCAAATCCATTCTCCTTCATCCACTGCATCAGCCATCATAACACTGTGTAATCTACTCCTTTTTTGGCATGCTGGCTCCTTTCTTAGCATGCTGTCTCCTTTCTTGGAGTGCTGTCTCCTTTCTTGGCATGCTGTCTCATTTTTTGGCATGTTGGCTCCTTTCTTGGCATGCCAGCTCCTATCATGGCACGCTCTTTTCTTTCTTGGCATGCTGGCTACTTTCTTGGTGTGCTGGCTCCTTTTTTGGCATGATGGCTCCTTTCTTGGTGTGCTGGCTCCTTTCTTAGCATGTTAGCTCCTTTCCTGATGTGCTGGCTTCTTTTTTGGCATGCTGGCTCCTTTCTTGGTGTGCTGGCTCCTTTCTTGGTGTGCTGGCTCCTTTTTGGGCATGCTGGCTCCTTTCTTGGTGTGCTGACTCCTTTCTTGGCATGCTGGCTCCTTTTTTGGCATGCTGGCTCCTTTCTTGGTGTGCTGACTCCTTTCTTGGCATGCTGGCTCCTTTTTTGGCATGATGGCTCCTTTGTTGGCATGCTGGCTCCTTTGTTGGCATGCTGGCTCCTTTCTTGGCATGCTGGTTCCTTTCTTGGCATGCTGGTTCCTTTCATGGCATGCTGTCTCCTTTCTTGGTGTGCTGGCTCCTTTCCTGGTGTGCTGGCTCCTTTTTTGACATGCTGGCTCCTTTCTTGGTGTGCTGGCTCCTTTCATGGCATGCTGTCTCCTTTCTTGGTGTGCTGGCTCCTTTCCTGGTGTGCTGGCTCCTTTTTTGGCATGTTGGCTCCTTTCTTGGTGTGCTGACTGCTGACACAGGCAACACTTCTGAGAATGCTAACTCCAGCCCTCTGTTCTGGCTTCACTCTTCCACCTTTTTCATTCTGCTTGCTACCACCTCAGCTGTCTCTTGTAAGAGGTCATCAGTACGTATGAACCCCATATTTTGCATCCAGTCTTTTTCTACTGTGACCACCCTAGTCATCTATCCCCTTTTGTTATTAAGACTACAACCTAAGATCAGTTTTACTGCAACCTTATCTCTCTCGTCTCCCTTGCCAAGACTTCTAATCCCCTTGGTCACTAACTACCCAAATCACCAAAATGATCTTCTTGTTTCCATCTCCAGCTTCATTTCCTGCCCCATGACACCAGATCTCTACCAGTAACCATTCCCACCTCCAGCTCTTCCCCACCCCTTTTCTTGTGCTGCACATAATCCCCTCCTCATCCCTTCATAAGTCCTTTTCATTGTTTTCTGCTCCTGACCTCTCTCCTTTTAGTCCCATCAGTACCCTCCCTCTTCTCCTACTGTCTCTCATCTCTCCACTACCTCATTCTGATCCCAGATTGGATCTGCCCCTGCAACATGCACTATTTTTGGGTGCCTGTTGAAATTCCAGAGGCCATAACTGAAATCCGAGAAATGCGGAACTGTAATATGTGTGTAATACTGTGTGTAAATATGGCGGAATGCATGCAAATTCCAAGACTGCAGTACCTTGGAGTATCTCAACTCCCACTCCAAGGTCCAGGCTGTGCGTGTGCATGTATATATGTATGTAGTCATATATATATATATCTATATCTGTGTGTGTGTAGAGGTGAAAGAAGCTCTCCTGCTAAAATGCTTTAAAGGTATAATAGTAATGAATGTCAGCATTCACTGTAATTTGGTGTAACTGTACTTTAGTTTTGAAGTGATAAGACTCATAGTATCAGTTCTTGCTTTTCTGATAGCCAGGATTCTGTCCCTTCCCTCCTCTATCTACCCCATCCTGATTGCTATCAGTCATCCTTTCCATGTTCCTGTACACCTTACTCTGACTTATTTCCTTCCTGCTCTTGTATACATCCCCAACTACCTTACTCTGTCCACTCTGTCCCTGTTCTTCACAACAACTTGTCCACCTTCAGCTCACTCTTCCAGTGAACTTTAGTATCCATATTATTTACATTAGTATTCATAGGACCACTGATAGGGCAATGCTTCCTATCATGAAGAGTTAGGCCGGCTGTTTGTGGCATGTCACGACCTCCTGTACAACATGAATGTTGCTTACCACGTATAAGTGCCAAACCTGCCAAACAAACATTGTTAGTGACAAGGATGTGGAAAAGCCTGGGCCAACAATGAACAGATAATGACAGACACCAGCAAGAGCTGCAGATGCTGGAGGAGTGTAGACCTGGTGATGAAGAAAAGCACAGCTGGAACATCTAAACTGACGTTCTCAGATGCCAGACATATCCCCAAACTACATTAATTATAAAATCATCTGTGAGTTCAAAGTACTTCAGAGTACAAATAAAACTGGTCTGATATTTTTCATCTCTTTGGTCTTTATGACCCCTTGATATTTTGATCATCCGTCTTGTAAATCTTTTCTTTTAAAACTCTTACTTTTGAGGACATTGCTGAACAACTTATTTTCAGTTCCACAGGATTTTCTAAATCATGCAGAATCCCTCAAATGTTTACCATACAGTAATGCACTGTTTTTGAAGACAAATATATTCCTAAGAAACATTTTTATGGCAAAAAAAACACTTTAAATTACTTTGCCTGTACGTTAGCATGTGCTTATCTATGTGAACTTCACACATTGAAAGACAACCCATAAAGGAAAACTATACCTAAACAGAATTTTTCCAGAATCCAAAGTTTATTATGGCAATAACCCAAGTGACCAAACAAAGCCAACCTTTGGTAAATCCAGCATTACCCACACCCAGCCATGGGTTATTGCTATTATACAATAGTGTTAGTTTTGTGTTGTGTTTGTGTTATTTAGGTTTCTGTTTGTTTTATTTTGTATTCTTCCACTTTTTTGAGAGAAAATAGTTCTAGACCTTTAGTTTAAGTTTATTATTTATTTTATTTTTTTTGTTTTAATTTAATTACAATTTATTATTAATTTGTCTAGAGGTGTAAGAAGACAATTACATGCTTAAATATAGTTTTTAAAGCTTTTTGGTATGTTTTGCTGTTTCAGTGACTTTTACATTTCTATACTGCTACTCATTTGTTTAGATCTGTATATTTATTATAAGTAGTTCTGTGTATTTATTATTTCATTTTTGAAACTGGGAATCATTTTAGATATTAGTTGGTAAAATGCCTGGGCTGTTGTGGTTATTCTAAATGTTTATTGGGGCTGTAAATATTTTTCCTTTTGTTAATGTTAATGTTATTTAAGTATAAAGTGCGTGTGCACGATCGTAGTGAAATGGGAGGTGTGGTTAGTACTGCCATCTCTGTAGTCATTTTTTTCTAATAGTTGCACACTTAAGTTAGATATAAACTCTTATTTTATTTATTTATTAGAACGTTTTGAATTTATACTTTCCTGCAAATGCACTGTGTATGTACAGTGCTAAAGCAGGGAAAGTAGTTTAGTATACCGTCACTCAATTGCAACAGCATGCACATGTCATGCTTATGGGTCTATAATAAAAAAACGAAAAGGTGTTTCATCGAAAACCTCTTGGTCAACACATAAAGAGTGAACGCACTAAAGTGCGAATGCTCAAAACAGAGATTTTTTTCCCCTGGAAAGAAATTGCTAGCACAAACAAACACACACACACACACACACACACACACACACACACACACACACACACACACACACACACACACACACACACATAACAAATGTGCAAAAATAGCAATGTGGGGGGCTTCACCCCCACCCCCCCTAACTAAATATACCAACTCCGAGATCGCACTATAGTGAGGAAAGGGGCAAACACATAGGGATGGCCAAGCAATTTCTTTCCCAAGGAATGAAATCGCTGTTTTGAGTGTTCACACTTTAGTACGTTCGCTCTATGTGTTGACCAAGAGGTGTTCGATGAAACACCTCTTTGGTCTTTTAATATAGACCCCATGCTTATAACTCTCAACTGTCCAGATTTTTGCCCCATGTTTTTGTTTTTTTTCTTCATAAAATTTCTGTTTTTCTAAGAAGTCTTCTAAGAAGTCCACTGGGTAATGTAAGAATTAAAGTCACTAAATAATGGCATGCGTTTGAGTTTCAGACTTCATATTGTTTAGAAAATGTGTGCTAAAGCAGATCCTGTTATTCTAGCAAGTTGGTAGATTTATAAGAGCAATATTTAAAATATGCCCCTAGTTTTGGGCATTTGTCCCTCAGTTATGTCAGGCTTTGTCCAGATTTCTTACATTTAGAGGTTGAGAGGTAGTGCTTTTTGGTGTTGCATGGTGTGGTTTCAGTAGTTTTACATGTTGAAGTTGTTCAGAAGCTACTATGCTAACCCAGAAGCTACTACGCTAACCCCACTCTTCTACATACAAGAAAAATCAGGTATGTTTTTTTTTTCTGTATTTGATTTTTCAGCTTGCAAACAAGTGGAACATGTAAAACTATTTAGCAAAGTTTTAATATGTAGTATATGCGAACAGAAAAGTTCAGCCACTCGATACTTTAGCGGACTGACTTTTGCTGTTGGTATATGTTCAATTTACAAATGGCATGCTGGTTGGGCTGACCAATCAGCATGCTCGTTTTTCAGTATTAATGGCCAGTCATTGCATAATGTCCATTACAAAATTATTTTGACACTGCCATATGTAAACATGATTTAGCTGTTTCTCATTTTGATTGGCTCTCCAATGCTCTTTGATGAAGAGGGTGGGCCTTTTAGGTCATCAGCACCCTGCAGTACTGCAGAGTTATAATAAAAACAGGCAGAGGAATGTCCATGGGTTACGGACTTGCAATTAAAATTTAAAATCCAGATTATGAAATCAAGTTTCTACTGTTTCACATTCTCATGTTTTCTCCATGGTATTTGAAGCCATTACTAGAAACTTTCTCTGTAGCTGTCTCTTGTGACCACAAACTGGAATGGGACACAGTTATTGCAGTGTTAAATATTAACCAGTAATGTTTACCTGCTAGTAAAACTGTCAGCTGTGACTTGTGAGTTCATTTTGTCTAATGTTTAACTTGCCATGCATTCCTGTCATGCTGTCATCCCTATATCTCTGTCATGCTGACTGAATCCTTTAATCTCAGAAGCCATTAAGTAATACATTTTTCCATATTTACTAAATGTTACACAGTTATTTTTAAGTTCCCTTCTTAGGTACCCTGAAATAATTATTTTCCCACAGTGTCTGTAAATATTAACTTCCTTTAAAGCTTTTTTCTTTTCATCTTTGTAGTACAGCAATATTCAAGTAGCTCTTAAAGTATCAGAGGGAACACTGTCAAGCATACCTCTCAACCTCTACAGCAAGAAATTTTGACAAAGCCATAAATAATTGGGGGACAAAGACACAAAAATAGGGACATTTTTTTAAATATTGGTCTTAAAAACATAGAAAGTTGATAGAATAATGGGTTTTGCATTAGCATGACTTTTCTGAAGGGTATGAAGTCTGAAACTGAAATGTCTGTCAATATTTTTTTACTTTAGTCCTCATTGATTTGCCAAAGACTGGTCAGAAAAACAAAATTATATAAGGAACAGACTGAAAATATTAGGCAAAAATTTGGACATTCTGCAAAAATCTGGGCAGTTGAGAGGTATGCTCAAGATATAGCTGTAAATACAGTTCTTTCACTTGTCACCAGTCCGTTGATAAGCATAACTCAATTACTTAGGTCACACATTGTCACTGAACTGTAGATGTTGCAAGGTTAGTACATATACATTTAATCAAATCAACATTAGGAGATGATAATGGTTATAGTATCTTTTAAAGGCATAATTTAGAGATTAACAATTCTTATAGTAGACAATCATTGTGTAATAATAGAACAGAGCCCACCAGTACTATCACTACTAGGCCACACTGCTTGGAACTAAAAACAGCTGCAGCAAAGCCCCTTTTCTTTAAAATCTACTCCTTTCCTTTCCAATAGCCCCAGATGCAGAGTGTTACTCCCACCCCCAAAAACTGTGATCTTAACTTCATTAACAGCAAAAAGCTCTTTATACTGCTAGAGAAATGCATTCACTCTCAAATTCTCTGTCCCAGAATCTCCTTTCCCCACCCCATCATGGTTTCGGACATCCCACTGTACTACTCTGCACTCTTTCCTCAATATCATCCACTCACACAGAAATAATGACATCCTAGTTTCATCAGTCTTCCTGCATTTGTCAAATGCTTTTAAAACTGTACTTAACTGTAATGGACTTTTAGATAGAATTTCATGAATAGGACTCTCAACTACTGCTACCCAATGGTTCCAGTCCCACTTTTCCCATAAAATCCAAAGTGCAAAATAGCAACATTCCATCTTCTCTGCAGGTCCCACCACAATGGGCATCTCCCAAGGCTCCATTCTTGGTCCACTGCTTTTCAATATATCCCTTAATGACTTACCATCTACATGAAACCTTATGAGCACTAATCCAATATGCAGATCATTCTATAATCACATGTCCTGCTCATACCATCTCAGAAGTTCAAATAATGACTCAATAAGCCTTCTCAGTCATTGAAAGATGGCTAAACAACTCCAATCTTCTTCTTAACCTTAACAAACCAAGCTAATGCTATTCTCTCCCAAAGCATGCACATCTCTCCAAGATCCCATCTTTATCAAATCATCCAGTGGCACCATAGTCCACTTCACTAAAATAATTTGTGTCATCATGGATAAACTCTTAAAATTTGATTCTCACATTCGACCCATAACTTAGGAAGCAAACCACAGACTAGGCCTTCTATGCAAAGCCCAAATATACTCAACTGACCAAGCACTAAAATCCACGGCCACAGCTTTCCTTCTCCCTACCCTGTCCTTTGTTTCCTCTACCCTCACCAATCTGCAGCACATTCAATTAAAAAACAAATAGAACAATCCCATAATAAAATAACTAGATCTCCCTCAACTCTATCAAATACAACCCACCATTGCAAAGCATTAGCCATATTAAATTGGTTCTCTCTCTCCCCAACCTTCAGAAATTTAACCAACTCAAAACAGCATACACCATCCTCTACCTCCCAAATTCCTGTCCCTCCCTTTTCCCACTACTAAACTGGTATTCCCTCTCTTGCACCCTACATTCCTCAGATACGCATATTGCAGCTGTAAACACATCTTACAATTCCTATGGTGACTCTCTGTACACAAGCTATGTGGCCAAAATATGGAAGTCCATACCTGCTCTTCACCAAACCACTTCAAATGTGAAATCAAGCCTTATCTAATTAATGCAGAAACATGCCACTGTCTGGAACCCCCAGGGTAGCAAAAAAATAATCACTTAAACATGTACTGTCCCATTCAGGCTTACTAAATACATCCAGGTAATCTTCTGCTATAATTCTTTCCTTGATTTTATAAGCAACACTTTGTAGGACTTCATCTTCTAATTGTTAATATTGTAGCTCACCCCGTACCTCGCTCTCCATCATCTAACAGGTCACATTTTAAAAATGTTAATTCTAGCTAAGCAAATAAGAAGACCCCTCGTCACTCCCCCTGTTCTTAGTACAACCCCTACTCTTTCTCACTCAGTAAACTATTGACCTAATCACCTGTAGCATCCATATTCTCTGATCTTCCATGCACACTTCTGTTTAAACAAATAACTATTTTCATAAAGTCTTTTCTTTGTTCCTGAATATGACTCATGTGTCCGCTGATTCTGATGTGATAATTCTCTGTAAGATTATTGCCTTTCTTTTTGAAGTCAATGCAAACTGCTGTAAAATATTGCTTATTGTCTCTTAAGTCTGCACAATTAAAGTTGTTTAATTACTAACATAACTTATGTAAATGAATCCTCTGTACTGTCTTTCCAAACACTGTATGATTGGAAATGCACACAAATAATGATTGTACTGAATCCTTTGTAACCATATATTTTCTTCCCTGACCCCTGTGGAAAGGGCTTGTTTTCACTCAGTCAGACTTTCCTGGTAAAAAAGCAAATAAAAATAAAAATAAAAAATCAAATAATAAAAATATGGATGACACCCCTTTGAAAACTAACACAGGTATTACTGAACTAGACCCTTTCATTGATGATGAACTATCCTTTGACTACCATGTACCTACTGTTATTAGGAAATCCTTCTATCTGGGCCCACTGATTACCAGGGTTATATATTCTAGATCAAGGGAAGTTATTATCCCCATCTACTCCTCACTAATCAGACCAATAATAGAATATAATGCCCCTTTCAGTATATACATACCTAAACATATAGCTCAATCCAAAAGGCCACAGTATTTTTTAACAAAGAATGTCAAAGGTATAGGCCATATCTAGCAAAGCAGGTAGGACTGTCAGTAATCTCATGCCAGGTTTATATATATCTGGCCCCATTAGAATGACTCAAAATTAGTGTCATACCAACCAGAGATGCATAATTGGAGCAGTCCATCATGTCTCTCTTTATATGGTCCGGGGGGGGGGGGTGCCTCAAATCATTTACTCCTATAAGCACAATGACCAAGGCATACGTGTACTTTGAAGTGATGTGAGAGTTCTAGTAACATGGCAGAAAATGGCACCTAAGAGACAGCCTAACGTCACCCTTTCCTTGCTCAGTCTAGTGAGTGGTACAACTGTCTCTCTCTATGAAGTCACCTGTGACTAAGACTTCACCAAATGTGTTGTCTCTGCCTTGTTACCTTAAGTGCATTGGCTTGACATCTGGGTGATACCACTTTTCTGTTCTACTGTTTGCCATTTCCATAGATGTTGTTTGCTTGTAAGTGTGTCACTGAGTATCCTGTTTAGGTGACCTGTATCTTGAAGGCTTTTGAGGCCTGGGCAGAGATTTCTTAAGCACTTCAGTGTAAGATGGCTTATTTTCTGATTTAGTACAAGGTGTATATGGTTGTGTGAGGTGGGTATCAGTACTGACAACTTGTTAAGTACTGCTAACAAGTTTAGATGAGCGACTGGCCTACAAGGTTAGTAAATCCTTGCACCTCTCACATATACATTCGCCTTTTGGAAGATAGTAGAAAAAGTACTGCCATTTGCCATATTTGCCATAATGTGTATCCAAGCTATTCTCTTTATTCAGTTCACTGTATTTAGGCTAATCCATATTCCATTACCTCCTGTGTATTTTTGAAATGTAAAGTTAAGTATTAAAACAGTTACATCTGCATGAGGTGAATTGTTATGTGTAAAATAGTTGTCCTATTCACCTAATAACTGTTTTACAGTTGTGTGTCTGTGTAGGCCATTCTTGTATTGACAGCAAAATTCTTTAAGACTCCAAACTGTAAAGCAGTCCTCAAATGAATAGGACAACCATTTTATACATTGTTGCCATGACTTTAAATGCTAATTCACAACAGTTCCTTGGAAGGTGTAAATACAGAGCAGCTAGGACAACATCATTGTCTAATGCAGTGACGTAACTTGTGCCCAGATAGAGAGCTCAGTGACAATGCAACATCAACATTAGGGCTGGCAGGACAGTGAGGATGAGCAGCACTGTCCGTATCCAGGGTGGTTCACTTATTCCAGTGCGGAAACTGCATACATGGCAACTATGCTAGAACATCAGACAAGTGCTGCAAAAAGGAGGCCCATTGGGCCAGCATTTCCTGCAAAGGAACTATGATCACACTTTAGACTGAAACATTTACAGAATAACCCAGAAGAGAAGAACATCTAAGTTAATATGTATAATAAAATCTGTATCTCATATTGGCTTAGTGGAGGTAATATTTTGAAGTTCATCTGGGCAGATAAATGGACTGTAGCTTTAACACTTAAGTGACTAAAAGATATATATTTTAAACTGTTGGGTCATAAGTTTTTTCATGGGTTAGTAGAACAAAAGTTTAGTTCAGTCTCTAGTCAAGAAAATACCCCACAAAAGTGTGTAGTAGAGACCAGTAATCCCACTTCCTTTAAAAAATCCCTCAGACTACATCCCTCCTCTCACTGGCTATGCACCTGCACCCCAATAAACAACCTAAAATCCTGACGTCATTCAATTACTGCTTTCTCCTCCCCTCTTCTGTACTATACTTACTCTTTCTACTACCATTCTGGCTGGACTTTTCCCTCATGTAGCCTTTCTGAAGATAACTCTCCTCTGCTAAAAAAAAAAAAAAAAAATATATATATATATAACATTTTGTATTTACTATTACATTTAGGTATGATTTGAATGTATCCTGTTTTTACCTCCATACCTACACCATTATTACAAACAATATCACTGTTGTTCTTACAGTTTGACTGTAGTACTACTTCTCACATATTTTGTTCTTGTTGTGTTTATGTCTTTGCATCAATTAATGTAGAGCTCTGTGATTTGAATGTATCCATTTTTTACCTCCATATCTATACCATTATTGCAAACAATATCACTGTTGTTCTTACACTTTGATTGTACTACTACCTCTCTACATATTCTGTTTTTGCTGTGTTTATATGTCTTTGTATATAATTAATGTGGAGCTTTTCTCCCTGGGCCTCCACTGAAAATGGGCTCATTTAGGCCCAGTGAACTTTCCCAGTAAACAAAGCAATAAATACATAAATACAATAAATATCAGCAAAATAATTGCTTTAAGACTGAATCTCTGTAAGAGATGTAAATGCTTCACCTCTAAGTGATGTCTCAGTATTCAGCAAATCACGAACAGGGCAAGATTGAATTTTCTTTGGTTGATACTGCAAGACAGGAAAGAACAGATGAAGAACATTAAGCAAGCAGTCACAAGGACCTTAACAGGCCTAGCCAGATACACCTTTAAGCAGATACACTTAAAAGTTCTTCCACCCATTATGCTTAATTGTTCTCACCTCCCAAATCAGGTAAAACTGGCAAGACTACAGAATGCAGGTACTTCGATCAAATGCCTTTCATCCAGGGCATGCGCTGGATTTAGTCATAGACTACAGCGCTCACAAACCCAATCTTGGCGGAATTAATAGTCAGCTCAGAGATTTGAAGGTATGGGTTATGGTCTAGGAATGAAAAGTGGAGGCCTCATACCAAGAGACAAGGATCATGTAGGAATAGATTATCATGTTTAGGAATGAACAGATGATTTTGAGGGTAGAGGATGCTGTAATAAGCTGACCCTTACAAGATTAACTGGAATGCCTGAAGATTAAGATATAGATACACAGATTTATCCAGGATGTTTACAGAGTACTATCTGGTCCCTCATCTTATGGCCCAGCCTAAAACTTGGAAAGGGTATAGAGCACATTACCCAGTTTTCAGCTACAGCATCACAACAGTTGCAGTTCTTTCACTTTTTTGATTATAAAAAATATTCTTTTTTGCAAGCTTTTGGAGAGAAGAGGGACTTAACATGAAAGACAGTTAGGATTGCTTTCCCATGATTTTTTAGAGTAGCAATGCAGCAGACAGAGAGAAAGGGAGAGTGAGAGAGAGAGAAAAAGAGAAATTCAGATGCCCTACATTGCAATTAAACATGAACGGTACCTGTCTGCAATTAAATTTTAGGCTGTTTTTTAGGGTAGTCTTATAGAGTAACTGACAGTGAATAAAAGAACTTCTTGACTGTGACAGAAGCCAAGCTTTGCTGGAATCGCAGGATCTCAGCCTGTATAAAGCTCCAAGACAAGAAAAGGAAAAGTGCTGGGGCTGACCTTGACTCAGAATTTTAGCAGAAATTTACCTTCCAAGAAGATGGAGAACCAACTAGGGTAAAGAGAGACTTTGTAGTATGTGGAGCTTTGCTGCCTTGATATGAACGCGCCGTGAAGCAGTCTCCAAACAGGCCACCCCTACCCCCCGACTCAGTAAGTTGTGGGACTGACTAGCATGCCTGTAAATGGAGTCACTTAAAAAATCAAGCATAAGCTATTCGTTATAAATACTATTTGGATCAGCCATGTACTGTTCAGCATCATTTTATGTGAGTACTGTGACCTATACATTCGATGTGTTCAGCATCATTTTATGTGAGTACTGTGACCTATACATTCGATGTGTTCAGCATCATTTTATGTGAGTACTGTGACCTATACATTCAATGTGTTCAGCATCATTTTATGTGAGTACTGTGACCTATACATTCGATGTGTTCAGCATCATTTTATGTGAGTACTGTGACCTATACATTCGATGTGTTCAGCATCATTTTATGTGAGTACTGTGACCTATACATTCGATGTGTTCAGCATCATTTTATGTGAGTACTGTGACCTATACATTCGATGTGTTCAGCATCATTTTATGTGAGTACTGTGACCTATACATTCGATGTGTTCAGCATCATTTTATGTGAGTACTGTGACCTATACATTCGATGTGTTCAGCATCATTTTATGTGAGTACTGTGACCTATACATTCGATGTGTTCAGCATCATTTTATGTGAGTACTGTGACCTATACATTCGATGTGTTCAGCATCATTTTATGTGAGTACTGTGACCTATACATTCATTGTGTTCAGCATCATTTTATGTGAGTACTGTGACCTATACATTCAATGTGTGCAGCATCATTTATGTGAGTACTGTGACGTATACATTCGATGTGTTCAGCATCATTTTATGTGAGGACTGTGACCTATACATTTGATGTGTTCAGCATCATTTTATGTGAGTACTGTGACCTATACATTCATTGTGTTCAGCATCATTTTATGTGAGTACTGTGACCTATACATTCAATGTGTTCAGCATCATTTTATGTGAGTACTGTGACCTATACATTCGATGTGTTCAGCATCATTTTATGTGAGTACTGTGACCTATACATTCGATGTGTTCAGCATCATTTTATGTGAGTACTGTGACCTATACATTCGATGTGCTCAGCATCATTTTATGTGAGTACTGTGACCTATACATTCGATGTGTTCAGCATCATTTTATGTGAGCACTGTGATCTATACATTCAATGTGTTCAGAATCATTTTATGTGAGTACTGTGACCTATACATTCGATGTGTTCAGCATCATTTTATGTGAGTACTGTGACCTATACATTCGATGTGTTCAGCATCATTTTATGTGAGTACTGTGACCTATACATTCGATGTGTTCAGCATCATTTTATGTGAGTACTGTGACCTATACATTCGATGTGTTCAGCATCATTTTATGTGAGTACTGTGACCTATACATTCGATGTGTTCAGCATCATTTTATGTGAGTACTGTGACCTATACATTCGATGTGTTCAGCATCATTTTATGTGAGTACTGTGACCTAAACATTCGATGTGTTCAGCATCATTTTATGTGAGTACTGTGACCTATACATTCGATGCTGCTTATTTGTTTTATTAGCCTTATTTAACTTGCACTGGTTTTCTAACTATACAGCATCTTTTAATGGGGGGGTCTCACTGTACCTCTCAAACTCCAAGCAATAAACATCATACCACTGGTCTTTAAAAATTATAGCAGAGTGTCAGAGAGACGGCCACTTTTTAATTTTTTACAATATTTCAGATATGAAGGTCTACACATAGAAGACTTTTATGCAGTTTGTAATACAGATTTTTGCATAAGTTTTGTTTATTTATTTAATAAGGTATGTACCCACAACCAGGTCTGAATATATGAGGAGCATTATTAGATCTAAGATTAGCGTGATTAAATGTGAGGGCCAAAATTATAACATTATGTGTATAATCATAGCAATTGAGAGATGGCTCTCATTTTCTGTATGATTATTGTAAAAAATATTAATCACAGTTCATAGAAAATACCTGTTACAGTTTTATATATATATGTGAAAGGAAGGTGTCAGTGGTAGCTCCTTGGATTATCTTTAAACTAAATCAAACTTTTGCAGTTTGGATGACAATCTAGGCAAAGTACAAATGTTCCAGTTTGAAAACTGACTTCATTTCTAGTTTGCAAACTGTCCTCAATTATTTCTGAGTTCAATGAAATCTTTGTAAAAGACCTGTCATCAAATCCATTGCAACTATTAAGGTAAGGCTAGGGAAAAAAAGAAAAATGTGAATCACCCCTGAATGGCTATGTAAATGACAATCCCTTTCAGTCAAGCCTTGCCCAGTTAAGGGGAACAAATGTGCCAATTGGACAGCAGGGGAGTTGATGGTCAAAAGATAGCAGTGGTAAAAAGATGCAAAATATGTTAAAAAAAAAAAACTTTTTCCCCTGAGATTTAACAAAGTTATAATACTATACCTATTCCAAATGTATAGGGTCAGTCTTGAAAATGGTAAGCAAAGTCTTCACTCGTGTAACACTTTTCCACCTAGGCAACTCAGTCAATCAGTTGGGAATTAAATATTCCTTTCTACTCTTGAATATGTCCATCCAGTTATTACTGCTACCACTGAACATAGTGTACAAAATGACTTTATACTATTCAAAACAAAATCTGCATATTTGTGTAACAGTCTCAAAGAACACTAGCAGAACCTACATGGCTTCCCATCACCTGAGAAACTACCCTCTTTAGCCCTTCACGTATAACATAATACATTTTGACCACTGCAAGTCTCTGACACCTCATCTCAATCAAATTTAGCTTAAGACCACTAAGATAAACATAATCTAACAACATTATCTACTGTTTATCCTAAGTAGCTAACATGTTTTATCAGGGAACCATTGATCTGGAAATCCTTGCTAATCTCACTAAGGCAGTTAAATACACTACTTGCCTTATCTAATCATTAACTAATCATTTTACTTCAAATGAAGAAAATTGAATGCAGTCGTACTAGTGTTTATTATTTATTTCTGCTGTATAACATCACTCTGAAGAATAAGAGGGTGGCCTAATGGTTAAGGTGTTTGCCTTACAAACACAAGGTGCAAGGTTTAAGTCTCACAAGGGATAATTGGCTAGGCTTAAAATGGCTCTCAAGGGCAGTAAGCTTAGTACGAACCTATGAACCTAAGAGTTAGTCTGCACTAGGCTGAGGTCGTACTGACGTCCATCTTTGTTTTATAACATTATTATATCCATTTATATAATTTGTTTAAAATTTAGAATGTTGAAATTAAGTATTATGGGTTTCATTCTTATGGATTTCAGTCAAGTGACTTTTCAGTCTTTTGAAATTTTTTGAAATTTCAGTCTTATGGTCTCAGTCAAATGAGTTTCAGTCAAATGAGGTTTCTATCATATGATAGGGATCCATATATATATATATATATATATATATATATATATATATATATATATATATATATATATATATATATATATATATATATATATATATATATAGTTTTTTTTCCCAGCTAGAGAAAGAACTAGCCATTAGCCCTTATTTGGACTCTGTTATTTTCAGAATATAATATTTAAGTTAAAAAAATCAGGTTCACTATAGCTAAATTAAAAGAACTTGGGACGTAACAAAAAGAATGTTGTCTTGTTATCCATTCTCTTACAGCAACCTTGACTTCCTGCCTAAACAAAATGGTATCTTTACAATCCTCTGGGATTATATTTCAGAGACCCATCAGACCAGTATTAATCCCATGCAAAGCTCACAGTTATTGCAAACAATGCAGCCATTTGAAGATTAAAGTTTGGAAAAGTAATTGCTTAGAATAAGGTCGCCGATGCTGTGCAGACTCTATCATTAGGTAGGCATATCCCCGTCACCATCACCCCACACACACCAAAGTTCACTTAAAACCAGCCTTCTAAAACTGGTGTCAGTGTTTCAGCAGGTGCCACTGGTCTGTGACACTGGACTAAACTTACAGTAATGACTTAGTCCACTGTATCATGGGTCTGGTTGTTCTTAATTAGTTATTACAATTCTCAGTTATATAGACTTCTGGAAATCCTGTTAGCCACCATCTCCCAATACACTTATTTTCAAAATGCAATAACTTTCCTTGATTGCACTGTTTTACTGAATTTAATGTCCCATGGCTGCTGGTAAACATCTGGTAAATTATTAGGAGTCCTTATTTATTTACTGTATAGTTTTATAACTAGTAACTGGACTAATCCAAACATGGGCCCTTTCTAGTTATGACCCAGGTCAAAGTTATATAGCATTATGGTAAAGGATGCAAAAACATCTTTGGTTATATATAGTTATAAACAAAATAGCCACTAATAAGAAAAAATGATATAGAATGAACAGCATGTAACACTGTCTGTACAAGGTGTGTTTCAGTAACAGTGGTAAACCACTGGGGCAATTCATTTGAGAAAAATGATAGAATGAGTAAAAATAATTAAGCTTATGAGCAAAAGATGAAATGCATTAGTCCAATAAAGAGACAACATTTCTTAAGTAATTTGACTATAACACATCTAGGTAATGCATCATATGCAAATCGAGTAAGAGAAGCTAACACATAAGCAAGGATCAATTCACTATACATAATACACTTGCAGAAAACATGAATAAATGCAGCACACCTGATACTATTACGGCTGGTAGGAGCGTAAGCAACCACATTTAAAACCAATGACAAGAAGTATTATTGATAATAGCCAGTAAAAGGGTAAAATTCATAATCTGCTTTGCAGAAGCACAGCTCTCACTACCCAAATAAGGCAAGTTGAACTGCTCAGACTAAATGTAATACAGTTGCATATATAGCTGCATCATGGCACTGAATTGCATTATAGTCTAATTTGCATGTCTAAGACTAGCTCAGTGGAGCAGTTTTAATAACAGGTCAGATGTCTTTCGGCTTCTCCCGTTAAGGGTTGCCACAGCAGATCACTGGTCCATAGATTAATTGGCAATGGAGTTTTTACGGTATCTTGTTGCCAGCCTGACACCCAACCTTCACACAAGACACACGCACACACACACACATCTACTGCATGTCTTTAAAACTCATTTGACTGCAAGGAGGACATGCAGACTGCACACAGAAGATGCTCCAGGCAAGAACCTAACTGGAGAACCTCTTGCTGTGAGGCGACAATGCTAACCACTTCACCACAGTGGCCGAATGGTCAGATGAACACCCTACAAACTCATGCACTCTTACACAGACAAAAACAGAGACATATTTGCACAGATACATGCTTGCATACACACATGCGCGCGCGCATACACACACCATTATATGTGTGTGTGTGTGTGTGTGTGTGTGTGTGTGTGTGTGTGTGTGTGTGTGTGTGTGAATTTATGCAAAGTAATTCCAGAATTCAGCATTTAGATCTCTAACATTTTTATTATTTGTGCTGTCACATTCTGCTCTGAATGCTACTGTATCTGTCAGACAGAAGCTGTGACATGAGGAAGGTCTGAGTGGAGCAGTGACATTTTGTATTGCACCTTATACTTCCACACATGTAAACACACACACACACACACACACACACACACACACACACACACACACACACACACACACACACACACACACACACACAGACACACACCACTCCTACTAAGATATATATATATATATATATATATATATATATATATACAGACACACACACACACACACACACACACACACACACACACACACACACACACACACACACACACACACACACACACACACACACCTCTCTAGCATACATCAATACTTTAAATTGGGTGGGGCAAATGGGGTTGCTGTCCTAGGCACAAGCCATTACGGGATATGACTGTCAGGTGCTGATGATGAGTGAGTGCAGAACTGGCAGTCATTTATGATGCTGAGAGAATAATCTGGCTTCATGAATGAAAGCCGATACTGTACATTCACTGTTGTGGGAAATAAGTATGTGTTATAGCAGCAAGGTGCTTGTTGCATTTTCCATTATAGGAAGCTGCTTGTTACCTTTACAGCATGAAAGACCATTTTTTTGATGTTCAACTTTCAGAAATACTCAATCTAGGGATCTAAACCTCTTCTGCAAGATCAACAAAATGATTTGGAGGGACAGATATATTTCGCTCTGGAACAGATTCTCCATAAATGTAAAAAAAGATGATCCCTGTCCGTATTCAAGAGCATCTTGGATCTGTGGATGAAAAATAGAAAGTTTACACCAGTACTGTCCATTATACTACTAATGGATACAGGCAGCTTCTAAATGGTTTGTCTCATGCATGGGTCCCTCAAATTATCTATGGTATGATCCCAGTTATTCTCATTTGGGATAATATATAATTATCAACCATCTGATGGGTAAGACCAACCTAACACCAAGTGGGATAGGTTAATTTGAGCACCAAATGGAAAACTGGCTAATCTTAAAATGGCCACATGGGCAGCTAGCCTAGTACTTACAGTTAGACAGGTAGTGGCAAGGTAGTGGCAGGAATTCTATGCAAAAAAGCTGTTAATTCGAAGGGAAAACATGTATACTTGGAATGACGGCCAAAGGTAGAGCAGAGGATGAGAAAAAGGACTTGGGTGTTGTAATAACCTATGAAGATGACACTCTGCAAAAAGATTAGTATCACTGCCTCACAGGGCTTGTTCTCTAGCTTGATTCATATCTAGGTGCCTTATAGAATGAGGTTGCATGACCTTCTGTGTTAGTGCAGCTTTTTACCAGGTGATCTGGCCTGCTTCCACCCCTGAAATGACAACCCTCTAAATTAACAAATAGTATGCAAGGTCTGTGTGTGTGTGTGTGTGTGTGTGTGTGTGTGTGTGTGTGTGTGTGTGTGTGTGTGTGTTTGTGGGCCGGGAGAGATCAAAAAGGTGTTACTGAAGATATTTGTTCTGAAATTATAGGTTCATAGGAGGTTATTAGGCTAACAGCCCTACTGCCTTTATAAACTTAGCCATGTTAATCCCCGATTGCCCCATTTGTCCTTGGTTAGATGGACATACTTTATAAATCAGCACTGGGTGGGTGAGACAGAGTTTGCTAGTACATCATGTAATATGCTGGCGTCTTGAACAGGATTAGTTTTTCTTCCCTGCACCCACTGATCATTGGGATAGGATCTGCCTCCCCATGACTATGAATTAGATAAAGCATGCATCACAGAAGGAATGACAAAATAAAAAAATGAACGAACAAATCATGCGCTCAGCTGAAGCAAGTGAATCATGTAATGCAGTGTGAAAGGGTAGGGGCAAAGGTAATAGAATGCTGGCAGCATAATTCAAGGGAGTTGATTCCAGACATGCTAAAGTCATTCTTTTTCTTCCATGGTATAAGGCACAGATAAGCCACATCTAGAGTGCTGAGTTCATATTCAGTGGCTGTAGAGAGACAAAAGAAAATTAGTCTCATACAAGTCATGTAACAGTTACCATTAAGGTTGCAACAATGGCGGGGCATACATACATGGACAAAACAGTAGAACATGCATACGCTGGAAGGGTAAACAAACAAAACGATAATCATAGCTCTCAACCTTCCATCTGTAAAATGAGGAACACTAGCCCTCATAATGTGGAACAAATGGGCAAAATGTGGAACACGTACTAATGGCTTACTAACAACTTCAGCTAGGAAGGTCATAGGATGGTTAAAATATGCTTGTTTTACTTATAAAGAAGATTTTTTAATGAATTAATATGATTTATTTCTATTTACCATGGATTTCACTTGAAAAGTTCCCAACACTGAATGTGTTATGGACCTTTTCAATGTGGAACTTCGTGGAACTTTGAGGAACATGAACTTTTTAAGACCCCAAATGAGGTACGTTCCTCATAATGAGGTACACTTGAGAGGCATGATAATCATGATGACCACACTGTACTGACATTGTTAAGTGAGCATGGCAGAGGAAGAACAGATAAAGGATAAGATAGAATATGCAGCAGTTAGAAGGTGGAGGAGGAGAGCACTTCAAGACAGGTTTTAGGAAATATTTCACAAACAGGATGTATGGCCCTGGATTTCATTGCCAGAGGTCATAGTATACTATATATCAATGGAGCCTTTCAACAATGCCTAACACATAAACAAGAAGTGATTGGCCATTAGCACAGCATGGGTTTAGATAGGCTGCACACTCAGATGAACTTGATAGGCTATGAATCATTTTTGTCTTCTTCCAGTGTATGCTGTAGCTCCAGAGACTAAAACTGCAATCTTCTCTGTGTTTGTACAACAGTGGACTTAAATGTGCACATTCTGAGATTTAAAAAAGTTCAGTTTACTGATTTGCTGTTCTGAACGGTTTATAAGTTTCTTGGAGGCCATTTTTTGCTTGGGCTAAAGGGAAGTCTCTGTGTTCATCAGTGGCAGTGATAAACATTGAGCAGCCTGCCTGCCCCTATGGGAGTGGTTACTGCCTTGAAACTGTAGTTTTATTGGCCATTTTGGGTCAATTCCTAACTCCTTGATCTCCCTCTCTTAAAACCCTCTTTTGCGCGGGTTTGCGCATTTTTGCGCATAGCGCAACATCGGGCAGCGCCGCCTAATTGGGTTTAAACTATTCCTGACTCCACAAAGTCTGCTCTTCACTTTTTCCCTTAGAACTGCTCTATCTCTCAAATTAAACACCATATTCTCATTCTAAGGCCCCTCACTGGTCCAAACAAGTAATTTTTCAAGTTAGCACTAATAAACCATAAGCACTACTTACTCTTATACTCTCTATGATTACCTTGTCCCCTATTGGTCCATTTTAATTCAGTTTACTATATTACTCTAGCATGTCCAAATGTCAGTCAATGGTTTCCTCTCCAGTCCAGCTGGTGAATTTGGGAATTTTGAGGCAATGTTACAACTGTCTCATGTACACGGACAACCCTCTCCTCCTCCAAACAGGTTCAAATATATGTGAGAGATGCAACCATATTGCCAAACTGGAGGATGAGCTCTCTCATCTCAAAACTGGTTTAACCAGTCAGGAGGAGAAGGTAACCTCACACAACACAATTCCAGTATCACATAGTCCCACCACAACAGTGAACCAAACACATAAAAACACAAAAACATACTCGGAGGCTCTAAATAAAAATCTACCTAAGCAACAGAGACCTCCAAAGCAGACATCCAAGCAAACGCTACCCCAAAACAAAACACGTACAACACATAGCACACAAAGTCAGTGTGCCAAGCAGTCACAGCCCTTAAGGCTGAATGACACACCTGATACTCTTGTAATAGGTGACTCTATTGTCAGACACACTGACATCCTGCTCACCAGGCTGAATAAAGAGAAGGTCACAGTGAGCTGCCTGTCGGGCTAGGATCCGCCACATAGCATAAGCACTCAGGTCACTCCAAAGCAAATACAAATATGACTCAGTCATTGTACATGCTGGCGTGAATGACCTGAGATGTACCTCCCTCGACTACATGAAAAGAGACATAGAGGAGCTCTCTGATCATGTAGCCCAGGCCGGTATGACCCTGACCTTGAGCAGCATCTTACCCTCACCTAGAATGATGCCACAGTATAATGACAAAATGATCGATTTTAACAATTGGCTAAAACTTTGGTGTAATTCAAAGGGCATCCAGTGTCTGTCAGCCTGGGATAACATGCTCGACAAGCCACGTTGCTTCGCTAGGGATGGCTTGCACCTGTCACCCCTGGGCTTTCGGATATTGGCAAAGGCTCTTGCCACCCCCATAGTGCCTTTTTTAGGCAAAGCTCAAAAGTCAAACCCACCTCCATAGACAGCACAAGGAACAAGAAACTAAGAGTAATGCTGCTAAACGCCAGACGTCTTAACCTCAAGATGCGTGCACTCGAAGCTCTCCTCAGTATGGAGAACATTGATATCTGTGCAGTGACAGAAACCTGGTTCAAGGCTCCAGAGAGCACCTCAGCACTACCAGGTTATACCTCATATCATGCTTTTCGGCCCCAAAACCCGGACCGAACCACAAAAGGAGGGGGGGTTTCCATATTTATCAAGGATATCCACACCTCCAGGTTAGTGGCATTGCACGAAGTATCGGAGACCATCCATGTGCAACTGACAGTGGGCAAGACTGCTTTTCAGTTTATAGCATCCTACAGACCACCCTCTCAAAGTCAGGAATCCCACTCGGCTTTTCTGAAAACAATGGAGAACATGAAGATCTCTCCAAACACCATTATATTGGGTGACTTCAACTACTCAAACATAGACTGGGAGCATTACTCAAGCCCCAGCACCTTAGCCCAAAGGTTCCTGGAATTTATAAACTCAAATGCTATGGAACAACTAGTCTCCACTCCCACAAGAGGGGAAAACATACTAGACCTGATCATTACCAACATGGGGACCCTATGCTCCATACCAGAAGTATATCCCTCATTGGTAAGATCAGACCATAAATTAATTTCACTGGATATCCACATCCCGACCCCACCCCCAGCCCAGAAAACCACAGTGAAAAACTTCTCAAAGCGAACTTCACACTTCTCAAAACCGGTGGAATCCTTCAAGGCCCCAGGGCCAGTGGAAACTACGGCCCAAACTGCAGAATCCTATATAAACGCATTCTACGGACATCTCCAGGAATGCATGGATCATGCTATCCCAAACAAAATCAAGACCCAGTCATCCAAAGGCAGGCGTCCAGTCTGGTGGACCCCAGCCATAAATAAACTGTACAACAGAAGGAGGAAGCTACTACATGATAGAGCAAAATCCCTAAAAGGGAAGGCATCTCTGATCACTACTAGCAAAAAATTACGATCCCTCATAAAATTCTCCAAGGCCAGCTTCGAGAGAAAAATTGCACAGGACACTAAAGACAATCATAAGGCTTTTTTCAGTTATGTTAGGAACCTGGGATGCAACTCCCAGACTTGTTCTGAGTTGATTCTAAGTGACAAAAAATACACTGAACCCACAGACATCGCCAATATCCTGGCAAACAGGTTCAGTGCAAACTTCTACACCCCCCCCAAAAGAACAAGTATCTATCCCGGCAGAGTGCAGCCTCTCAAACATCTCTGATGCTCAGGTGAAGGCCGCCCTCTCCAAAGCAAAAAACACTGCTTCCATGGGACCAGATGGTGTCCCGGGTTGCGTCCTACATGAACTCCAAGAAGAACTAATCCCTCAAGTAAAACTGCTGTACAATCTCAGCCTCACTACAGGATATGTGCCCAAAGAATGGCGTACAGCAACAGTGGTCCAACTCCACAAAGGTGGCGCCTCTGCGGACCCTGGAAACTATCGCCCCCCATAAGCCTGACTAGCCTAGTCTGCAAGGCTATGCAGAGGATCATCATGGAACTCATACACAAAGACATTGGGGACCTACAGACACTAGATCCTACCCAATTTGGCTTTGTCAAGGGCAGATCCTGCCTTTTGAACCTGGTCGACTTCTTCGAAACAGTCACCAAGGTCATAGATGAAGGGAAGGTAGTCCACACAGCCTGTCTGGACCTCACAAAGGCATTTGATACAATACCCCACTCGGGCATCATAGATAAGCTATCCAGCCTAAATATAAACCCCTATGTCACAAGATGGGTCGCAAACTGGCTCAAAGACAGAACCCACAGAGTCAGAGTTGCTGGAGCCATGTCAGACTCGAAACCGGTCACAATCGGCGTCCCACAAGGTTCTGTCCTGGGACCTCTCTTGTTCGGTATTTACTTTTCTGAGGTACAGGCCAACGTGGGAGGACTATGGCTCACCAAGTTCGCAGATGACTGCAAACTGGGCCATAATCGACTCTCCAGCTGACACAAACATCCTTCAAAAGGTCTCAGAGACGGATAACTGGTGCCAGAGCCATGGTCTAAAGCTAAATGCCAAAAAGTGTATAGTCATACCCTTTGGCAAAAAAAATGTGCCCACAAATTACCACATAGGTGGTAACCCATTAAGTACAGAGAAAGTAATTAGGGATCTGGGGACCCAAGTTCATAGCAATCTCTCCTTTGACAACCACATTGCCAAAGTGGTTAGAAAGACCTTCTACATAGCCCACCTCATCATGAAAGGATTCACATCTAGATCAAGAGAGGTAATCGTGCCCCTTTATTCATCCCTCATCAGGCCCATCATAGAATACAATGCCCCTTTGGGATGTACCTTACCCGACACCTGCAGCAATTAGAAAGACCCCAAAAGTACCTCACCAGGAGGATCAAGGGACTCAAACAGATGCCATATGCTGCTTGGTTAAAAAAACTCCAGCTCTACTCAGTTGCATACCGCCTACTTCGAGGTGATCTATGCCTGACATATAAAGCTATGTCCAACCCAGAATTAATGGACATGCTCCACCTCAGTAAATCAAAATCCCTTAGAGCCACGTGCTCGAGGGACTTGAACCTCAGCACAGAAATAAATAGAACATGCTGGTGGGACAGATTCATAACCCAGAGGCTCCCTTCGCTCTGGAATAGAATTCCAATTCATGTTAGGCAGAGCACCTCACTGACTCTCTTCAAGAAGAATCTTGATGAGTGGATGGGGGATCGTAGGTTTGTGCCGGGGATTACTTCCGTGTCACTATTAGACAGAGGCACAGAAAACTAAACTTTTAAAAGGGCACTGTGTACTCAAATCAAGGGGTGGCGTAAGCCAAACACAATCGGGCTAGGCTTATAAATGCCCCAGGGCAGATAGCCTAGTATGAACCTATGAACCTATACATGAAACAATCATTATGTACCTCTCATGTAAACTTCAAAATTTTCTGAATGCTAATATTCACTATGTTGTTTCTATGAACTACTCTGCAACTAAATTATCTCTAATTTTTGCCCTAAAAATTTGTTTTGCATACTTAGTATTAAAACTGTATCTAGGGTGTTAGAATGTGTCCATATACTATTTGCACGTATGTGCAGCTTTTCTCCCCAGGACTCCTCTGAAAAGGAGTTTTATTGACCAGTCAGACTATCCCAGTAATCAAATGCAATAAATAAACAAATCTTCACTGTAGTGAAACTGTAAAATAAATGTAGTGGAGCATATACTAAGTCTGACGTTGTGGCATCTCATGGTGTTCCCCCTAATGTGAGTTACAGCAACCTTCAAGCATGTCTAATTAGTAGGGGTGTGAAAAGCACAGTCCTCATTTAAAGGCTGGGAGGTTCTTTATCTCAACAAAAATGTTTCAAGGGTGTAGTAGCAACTTGCAATTCCCATTTTAGGAAAAGGAATTGATCTTTATATTTCTCCTTGCCTGAATAATGATTTAGAGTTTTGCACTTTTGATATATGTGACATCTTCATATATTTTCCAACATAATTTACAGTTGCTGCATGTTCTATTTTGGGTTGGATCTTAGGATATTAATGATACAGCACAGATTTCAAAATGTGCTCCTAAGTAACTTTTGTTGAATCAAGCTCTACTTAAGATTTTCACATATATTTTATTCAGTGTTTTTCTCCAGAGTTACAGTGGTCTTAGCAATGCCACCCTTAAAGTGTGTGTGTGTGTGTGTGTGTGTGTGTGTGTGTGTGTGTGTGTGTGTGTGTGTGTGTGTGTGTGTATGTGTGTGTGTGTGTGTGTGTGTGTGTATGTATGTGTGTCTGTGAGCGTGTGTCTGTGAGCATGTGTGTCTGCTAATGTGTGTGTGTGTGTGTGTGTGTGTGTGTGTGTGTGTGTGTGTGTGTGTGTGTGTGTGTGTGTGTGTGTGTGTGTGTGTGTGTGTGTGTGTGTGTGATTTTGTCTG
Source organism: Protopterus annectens (assembly GCF_019279795.1). NCBI lineage: Eukaryota > Metazoa > Chordata > Ceratodontiformes > Protopteridae > Protopterus > Protopterus annectens. The sequence continues at coordinate 1,109,085,806 of NC_056741.1, forward strand.
CATATGGAGTAGGTGTCTAGTGGAGTGCACATGCATGTATTTCTGTCAGCATGCATTTGTATGTATGTGTCAGTCTGTGTACTGCAGGGAAGTGGCATATAGTGCTGAACCTGGATTTCCTGGCTTCATTTGCAATCTGTCCACTGAAAGCATTGTTTCACTAAATGAAATTGTATTTCAAAAAGATTACTGTATATGGATGTGGTATCCCTCCACACCTTCTACACAGAGGGATATGCGCCTTCTATCTTCTACTTTAAATAACTATTTGAGAAAAACATCTGTGTTAATTTCAGACTTGCGATGGGTGTAATCAGCCTTATTTGTGAGCTGGCTTGCCCAAATGTGTTCACGTAATGAACTATGCACTCTCCTGAATGCCAGTTGCCCAAATGTCTATATTCTGAATCTGGCAGCCCAAAACTACAGTTTGTCAGCTTTCAGTTATATCACATATGCAGGTGAGAGAGGGAGTGTCATAAAGGACACTGTCCACATTTAGCGTAATATTATTACCTGTTTACCTATCCCAATGTGCTATAATATTGGAGTTGGTATATAATATGAAGAATGCAGTTGAAGCCTTCTACATTGGAGTAGAAGACTTTATCCATGTACTTTTTCATGTGCATTTGTGTGGGTGTGTGCGTGCGTGAGTGTGTGTGTGTGTATATTTGTGCATATATATATATATATATATATATATATATATATATATATATATATATATGTTTATGCACTTGTGTGTGCGTGTGTATGCACGAGGGATGTGTATGTATTTTTGTGTATGTGTTTGCGTTTAGTGAAATGTGTTCTATTAGGGTTTTGTATGGTATGATATGGTATGGCTTTTGATGTTAGGCTTCTTGTTGTAGTTAAAAAACAAGTAAATGAGGCTCCAGACCACGGCTGTACAGCACATAAAACAGTTTAATAAAATGACAGTCAGGTACCAGGTGAGCACTTTCGTGGCCCAAGCCACTTCATCAGACAACACAAGAATACTGCTCTACAGGAGTTATACTCAGTGCTACAATTATACAATTAATTATGCAAATCATCCTCCTTTGAACAGATTTAAAGCCACACAGTAATAAATAAAAACCATGACATGAAAAACAAATCAGTCCCTTCATATCTACACACTACCCTATAAAAACATTCCTACATGCCTCATAAAAAATATACCCATGATGTTGACATACACATACACTCCAGGACTTACAGAACTAATTTTGTTGAGTATTATTGAGTTTGGACCTATACTTGACATCAGTATAGAAACTTGGAAGTATTCTGTGTAGGTTAATAATTTAGGTATTATTTAATTTAGCCCCGTGCATTGCTAGACTGTTGTTGTTGTTGTGTCTTTCAGCTTTTCCTGGTTAGGGGTCACCACAGCGGAACTCCGGTCCGCTAATGATTGGCAATAGATTTTTAAATGCCGAGTTGCCGGCCCTGACGCACAACCTTCAATGAAGGTATGCCCATTTATGCATGTCTCCACACAGAAGACACTCTAGCTGAGAATCGAACAGGACAACGTCTTACTGTGAGGCGACAACGCTAACCGCAGCACCACCACTAGACTATTGAGTGTAAATAATTTATAATCAAATTCCATGTTCAGTAGGATATATGGGTGTATGTATTTGTGTTTGTGTGTGTATATATATATATATATATATATATATATATATGTGTGTGTGTGTGTGTGTGTGTGTGTGTGTGTGTGTAGGAATATGTATTCAAGATAGTTATTATTATTCGTATATTTTGTATAATTGATTGTAGCACTGAGTATAACTCCTGTAGAGCAGTATTCTTGTGTTGTCTGATGAAGTGGCTTGGGCCACGAAAGCGCTCACCTGGTACCTGACTGTCATTTTATCAAACTGTTTTATGTGCTGTACAGCCATGGTCTGGAGCCTCCTTTACCTGCTTTTTTACTTGGATTTGATGCTGGAGGAACCATCTGCCTTTTGGAATACTTCTTGTTGTAGTACTGGATTCATTTCATCTTCAGCCATACTATGGCTACAGTGTTCTAATCAGACATTAGCTAACTGGTGGCTATTAATATGTTTCTCATGCCAAAAAGCCTGAAGAACAGCTGTTGTATTTGTTTATTTTGGGCAGAACCAGCAATGTAGCCTTTACTTGTACAGCCAATTTATGTTTGTTCTTTAGAAGTAATCACTAATTCCGCGGTGGTACAGTGGTAGCGTTGTTACCTCACAGCAAAGAGGTTCTCCCGTTCGATTCTCGGCTTGGCTTGGGAGTGCCTTCTGTGTGGAGTCTGCATGTCCTCCCCATGGTTGGGTAGCGTTCGAAAGACATGCATGTGTAAATGAGCGTGCCTTCGTTGAAGGTTGGGCATCGAGCTGGCACTTCGGCGTTTTGTAAAAATATACTGCCAATCATTAGCGGATGGCAGTTCCACTGTGGCGACCCCTTACCAGGAAAAAGACAAAAGACCAACAACTCTAGAGGTAATCACTGGGTACTAAGTATTACACAATGACTGGCCAGTCAAAAAGGAGCACGCTGATTGGTCAGCCCAACCAGCGTGCCCGTGGTAAATCCAAGAATATTCCAATGGAAAATGGTGTGGTCGCCCAGACTTTTTTTCCATTTGTATAGCTCATAAAATTTTTACTTTTCTTTTTTTTTTTTTAATAAATTTACAAAATTGGAGACCCAAACGAACGAGGGAGACAGCACAGAGAAAAATAAGAGGATAGTCAGGTAGATTCTGCAAAACTAAAGAAACATACCTGATTATCCTTTATTTTCTCTGTCCCATCTCTCCTGAACATTAAAAGTCTCCCGGCTTCTTTTTTTTCTTAATAAATAAATAAATAAAAAGCAATGGAGATCTTCCATTCTCCATTGCTTCCTTTATACAGCACTGATGTACTGCATAACCATGGAATGCAAGTCCTATAAGCATATACAGTACATCAGGAAAGTCCCAGAATACTGGGGAAAGTGCAGAAGGGCACCAGAATGCAACTATGACAGAAATAGCTGGTGGTCAGGAGATGTGATGGAGGACATGAGAGACTGGTAAGAGGATGACCAGGGGACAAATCAAAGCAAAGAATTTGATAAAGGGGAGGGTGGCTTAATGGTTAAGGTGTTTGCCTTAAAAACACAAGGTACAGGGTTCGAGTCTCCCAAGAGATAATTGGCTAGGCTTAAAAAGGCTTGCAAGGGCAGTTACCCTAGTACTGATCTATGAACCTATGTTAGCAAGGTGTTTATGATGCTAGAACCAAAATAAAGCCTGGATATAGTATTATTAGAAGAGATGAGGTAGGTTATTGAGAGAGAGAGAGAGAGAGAGAGAGAGAGAGAGAGAGTAAAATGGAAATTCACGGGAAGGTCAAGAATGGGATCTGAGGGTGAACAGAGGGGGGATGGATAAAATGGCAGTTGTGGAAATAGAAGGGAAACAGAAATGTGAAGTAAGTGTCATGGGGTACAGAGCGAGAGAGAAGAGAGAGAAAGAGACATACAGAGATTAAACTGAGAGAGAAGACCACAAACTGGCCCCATAAAGCATTTTATAATGAAGACAATGTGTGTTATGTATGAAGATAATTTCATTTTCAAGGATCATCTCAAGGAATGTCTTCGGTCTAACCCTTTTTAGAACAAAAATGCAAAAAAGGAGTGTTGTCCTGACTGAATGCCAAACAGCAGACATAGGTTGTGTGATACCTTCTACTGGAACAACAGAAATTCTATAGTTGAGCCAGGCTACCTTTTGGACTACTTGTGAGCCTTTCATGTATGGATAAATGTAGCTCCATATAAAAACTCTTATTGTCTGAAAGGTCAAGCTGTCTCTGTTGTACAATTGCTGTTGGTCCAATGAAAGGTATCACATCTACACACTATTCTTGTTAGATGTAGGCAGTACAAGTATCTAGCATTTATCTAGATTTAAGGTAGTGTTCTAAATGCTGGTGCAATGATTTCCCCTTAGCTTCCATTAGGGACCCCCCACACACACACACACACACACACACACACACACACGTACACACAGCAAACTCCGTATCAGCTCTGCACCCAGGAATAAAAAACGCTATTGTCATTGAGCCTTTAGTGTGTTCTTTCTAGCCTCACCTTGACTGATCTGAGTGCATGCCTGAAACTGGTGTCATCATCATGTAGAAATCCGGTCCTTGTGCTGCTACTGCTATATGGAAGTCTCTTGTCTCTTTAATCGGGCCATGGTTGGATGCGGCACCTTTGTGCTGATGGAATTTGCAGTTAAAAGGAGTAATACAATGCTTTCTTGTACTGCATGACTGCACTGCAGAGGACAAAGGTTAATATGCTTAGCAGCCACAATGTCTACGGAGTAACCTAAGGGCTGGTCAGCTCTTTCCGATGTTCAAGGGTGACCATTTCAAGGTTGACCTTTCAATGCACAAGAAACAAGTTTAACATGAAGTCAGCACTGAGGTATTCTAAATGCTAGCACATCCAATAATCTAAATAAATAATGTTTATGAATTCCTTTCTCCCTGTAGCAAATTAGAAGATTGTAACCCAGTGGCTGACAGGATACTGAAGTTTACATTTTCTCTACATGAATGTTTGTTTACTGACTGTCCTGCTTGCTGTGCTAAGCATGTATGTACTGAATGCCTAACTTTCTTTGTACAAATATAACTTCAACTACTGTGAAAAATCCCCATTATGTTTTACTGTGTAGAATCTGTGTTGTTTTTAATGTGTAAAATCTGTATTACGCAGTTGTATGTTCAATCCATGACTAAAATCAGTGCAGCAACCTGGTTATTAGTTATAAATAAATTGTGAGCTTTGGATTATTTATTTATTTATTGCATTTGTTAACCGGGTGATGTCCAACTGGGCTTGGAGCCTATTTTCAGCGGAGGCCTGAGGAGAAAATCTCCAAAAGTAACAGTATAAGCATAGAGATATATATGACACATTGCAGAAGATACAGGATTAGAGATAGAAAGTTCCAATACAGACACAAAACTAAGTAGGCTAAAAGCAACTTTGAGAATTACAGGATACAGATTACATTTAATACTATGATAAGCAGAGTCTGTTTAGTAATAAATAGGTCTATAGCTTTGCTTCCTGAAAAGATAACAGCTGCTCAGATGACGTAAGCCATGCACTCAGCATTGTTTTCCACTAAAAATGAATAATTACAAATCAGTGCTGTATGCAAGACATAAAGCACTGAGAGCTCTTGATTCTCCCAGAACTGCAAGCCATTCCTAGTTGTGCACAAAGGCTTTCCATGTAATATGACCTGTAGAGCTCAGGCAGTTCAGTAGCACAGAACAATGTCACACTTTGTTGAAACATAGCTTTGCAGTTAATGGCCTCAGTATCTGAATAAGCTACTTTTGTTGTAAACAGAGCTGACTGAACTTGGACACTTCATCTAGGAGCTACTGATGGTTGTACCTGGAATTACTTTTAACAGCCACACGTGTTAATTGCTCTAACTCAAACAACGGGCACATTTGTCCTCAGTGCCCCTGCACGTTACTATCCATTATATTCTTGGTCAAATGCATCTGCTTATATTGGCTCCTTAAATCGTACTGCTGTTCTGTGTATATATGAGGCAGCTGGACCCCATTACAGCAGATAGCTGTTGACTTTCCTAACATGAAGGAAAAAAATGAAAATTAAACAGCAGCAAAAGCAAAGGAATAAAAAACATGAAACATGCTTTTTCTCAGGGAAAGCCACTTTGCATCTTCTCATCCTTGCTATTTAATTATTCTACCACTGAGTTTATACATTTTTGGGGGGAAATGGTACATCCCTTTTCAGAGGCTGTACGGCCCCAGAGATAGGTCATCTGGCAAAATTCCATTCTTTGACATTTTTTCCTATAGAAGAGGTAATGTTTTGACTCAGCTTCCAGGACAAGAACCATTGATAGCTCCCCTCAGCAACATGCCAGTGGGCTGCTACTGCAGCTTCTGTGCCATATAATTAGTATTACATATTTTGTTTTGTGGGATGCTACTTATGTGACTGTCTGTTCCAAGGACATGTAAAAGTCTACTAGAAATTACTTCTTTGTATACTAGGTCTTTGAGCTAATGTGCATACCTAAACACAAAAATAACTAAATAGTCAGGCTATTAACAGTTCTGTCTCCTAAAGAGTCTCATCATTCAAATATTACAGATACCCATCTGAGACACGTCATCTCACTTGGAAGATCCATTGTTTCTTGAAAATAAAGAGATGCACAAATCACCAATGTGTATTTCAATTGACTTTATAAGCAAATAATTTTTCGTATAAAACAAATACTAGTGAAACTCTACATAAGAAAACAAAAGGCAAACTTTGAGAGGCTCTGCTATTTTAAATAGTTCCTGAAATAAATTAGGAGTGAATCTATTCATGCATTGCAGTATCCAAGTACCCCCCACCATAAAATGTTCCTTTTCAAGGGTGAACTGACAGCATAAATAACTAACTTGTACAGCATGTGGTTGTAAGAGGCTAGAATTCCAGACCAACTACTCACACATACAAAGTAAGCTTCTGCCATTACCCTTCACTGCCTCTGAACTCTGTTGTCACTCAGATCAACACAGAGGAAAAAGTGTGTATCACTGCGCAAAATTTCGATACTCAGGCTTGGACCATAAGAATGACAGTTTACAGAAGTAAGATAGATTAAATTATATAATTTTAAAATACTAAAACTAGAAATCAAAAAGATACTAAAATAAATAAAGTAAAACAATTTTAAAGCTTTTTCAGCAGAAGCAAAACAAATACAGCAACAGGAACAGACTCCATAGAAATATAAGGATATATAACAAACAGTACTGTGAATAAATAAAGAGGCACACATGTAAAAAATGTACCCACCACCAATATATGCCATAAACGTACACTTTGCAGTTTTCATGGTGCAGATAGAGATGTATAAAATGAGCTACATAGAGAGTTATTTACATAACAATGACATATTGCTCAAGCCCTCCTCAGTATGGAGAACATCGATGTCTGTGCTGTGACTGAAACCTGGTTCAAGGCTCCTGAGAGCACCCCAGCACTATCAGGTTATACCTCATATCATGAGTTCCGGCCCCAAAATCCAGACCAAACCACAAAAGGAGGGGGAGTATCCATATTCATAAAGGATACCCACACCTCCAGGTTAGTGGCAACGCACGAAGCATCGGAGACCATCCAGGTGCAATTAACCATAGGTAAAACTGCCTTACAGTTTGTAACATGCTACAGACCACCTTCTCAAACTCAGGAAACCCACACAGCCTTCCTGAAGACACTGGAGAGTATGAATGTCTCTCCAAACACCATCATATTGGGTGACTTCAACTACCCAAACATAGACTGGGAACATTACTCAAGCCCCAACACCCTAGCCCAAAGGTTCCTTGAGTTCATAAACTCAAATGCTATGGAACAACTAGTCACCATTCCCACAAGAGGAGAAAATATACTAGACCTGATCATCACAAACATGGGGACAAAATGCTCCACACCGGAAGTATATCCCTCATTGGTGAGATCAGACCATAAATTAATCTCACTGGAGATCCACATCCCGCCCCACCCCAGCAAAAAGACCACAGTGAAGAACTTCTCAAAAGCAAATTTCACACTTCTTAAGACTGGAGTGGTATCCTTCAAGGCCCCGAGCCAGTGGAAACCACAACCCACGCTGCTGAAACCCTTACAAATGCCTTCTACGACCACCTCCAGGAATGTATGGATCAAGCAATCCCTAATAAAATCAAGACCCTTTCCACCAAAGGCCGGCCCGGTCTGGTGGACCCCAGCCATAAACAAACTCTACAACAAGAGGAGAAAGCTACTACATGACAGAGCAAAATCCCTAAAAGGGAAGGCATCTCTGATCAATACTAGCAAAAACTACGATCACTCATAAAATCATCCAATGCCAACTTTGAGAGAAAAATCGCTAATGACACAAAAGACAATCATAAGGCCTTCTTTAGCTATGTTAGAAACCTGGGTGGAAACTCCCAGATATGCTCAGAATTAGTCCAAAATGATAAAAATCACTGAACCCACAGACATTGCCAACATACTGGCAGACAGGTTCAGTGCAAATTTCTCCCCTCCCTCCCCCCCAAAAGGAGAAATATCTATCCCACCAGAGTCTAGCCTCCCAAACATCTCAGATGCCCAGGTGAGAGCTGCTCTCTCTAAAGCAAAAAACACAGCATCAATGGGACCGGACGGTGTCCCCGGCTGTGTACTACATGAACTCAATGAGGAACTAAACCCACACATAAGGCTGCTGTTTAATCTTAGCCTTACTACAGGATACATACCCAAAGAATGGCATACGGCATCTGTGGTCCCACTCCACAAAGGCGGTGCTTCTATGGACCCTGGAAATTACCGCCCCATAAGCTTGACGAGCCTTGTCTGCAAAGCTATGGAGAGGATCATAATGGAACTCATAAATAAAGACATTGGGGACCTACAGACACTGGATCCTACCCAATTTGGCTTTGTCAAGGGCAGATCCTGCCTCTTGAACTTGGTCGACTTTTTCAAAACAGTCACTAAGGCCATTGATGAGGGTAAGGCAGTTCACACAGCCTACCTTGACCTAGCAAAAACGTTCGACACAATACCCCACTCGGGCATCATAGAAAAGCTCACCAGCTTAGATGTAAACCCATATGTCACAAGATGGGTTGCAAACTGGCTCAAGGACAGAACACACAGGGTTAGAGTTGCTGGTGCCATGTCAGACTCTAAGCCAGGCACGAGCGGTGTCCCACAGGGCTCAGTCCTGGGCCCCCTCTTGTTCGGCATTTATTTTTCTGAAGTGCAGGCAAACATAGGGGATTGTGGCTGACAAAATTTGCAGATGACTGCAAACTGGGCACCATAATTGACACTCCATCAGACACAGACATCCTCCAGAGAGGTCTCATAGAAATGGATAACTGGTGCCAGAGCCATGGCCTTAAGCTAAATGCCAAAAAATGTATAGTCATACCCTTTTGGAAAAACAAGGTAACCCCTAATTACCACATAGGTGGTAATCCATTAAACACGGAAGAAGTTATCAGGGACCTGGGGACCCAAGTTGACAGTAACCTCTCTTTTGACACTGACATTGCCAAAGTGGTTAGGAAGACCTTCTACATTGCCCACCTGATCATGAAGGGATTCACATCCAGATCAGGAGAGGTCATTGTACCCCTGTACTCTTCACTTATCAGACCAATGATTGAGTACAATGCCCCATTCGAATGTACCTTACCCGACACCTGCAGCAGTTGGAAAGACCCCAAAAGTTCCTCACCAAAAGGATAAAGGGGCTCAAACATATGTCATACGATGCCCGACTGAAGAAACTCCAGCTCTATTCAGTCGCATACCGTCTGCTCAGAGGTGATCTGTGCCTGACATACAAGGCCATGTCCAACCCGGAATTAATGGACATGCTCCACCTCAAAAAGTCCAAATCCACCAGAGCCATGAGAGCAAGAGACTTAAACCTCAACACGGATATAAATAGGACGTGCTGGAGGGACAGATTCATCACCCAGAGACTCCCTACACTATGGAACAGAATCCCAGTCCATGCAAGGCAGAGCCCCTCACTGACTCTGTTCAAGAGAAATCTTGACGAGTGGATGGGAGATCGTAGGTTTACCCCGGGAATCATCTCTGTATCACTGCTGGACAGAGGCACAGCAAACTAATGGGTATAGTATTCTCATCCTAAGGGGTGGTGAAAGCCACACACACTCTGGCTAGGCTTATAAATGCCCTAGGGCAGATAGCCTAGTATGAACCTATGAACCTATAAATAATGTTTTACCCATTTAGCGGGTTAGGCTATGGGTTTGTTGTTCAGCAGCCTGATAGCGTGTGGGAAGAAGCTGTTATGGAATCTGGATGTCCTGCATCTAATGCTTCTGTTTATCACAATGGTTATGAGAAGTTGTTACAGTGGTTCAGCCTGTATATCCATTCAGATAATGTCTGCTGAAGGAACCATGTACTAAATTGATGATCGCCACTTGCATGTTTGTCTGATCAGGTTACTTAACTAGACATTGTTTCCATCTTACCTGGTTAACAAAAGGATAATAAAGAAAAAAACTTGTTTGAATGTTCATAACCCTGAATTTGATTGTTTTGTTTTTTTTACTCACTGCATGAATGTTTCATGTAGAAATGTGCGGCTGTAGTCATGTGAAATTCATTTATTTATTTATTAAGTTACATTTGTTTACTGGGAAATTCCAACTGGACGCAGGTCCTTTTTCAGCGGATGCCCGGGGAGAAAAGCTCCACATCATGTACATGATAAATAGAGATAAAAAGTTGCAGTAATAGTAAACAACATTACAGGTTGTTGGCTTTAATACAATAACAAGATATTGATTATCAACAGTTTGTTTGTTTCCCGGTTAGGGGTCGCCACAGCGGAACTCCGGTCCACTAATGATTGGCAGTTGATTTTTACATACTGGCTTGCCAGGCCTGGCGCACAACCTTCAACGAAGGTACGCCCATTCACGCATGTCTCCACGGAGAAGACGCTCTAGCTGAGAATCGAACCGGACAGCATCTTACTGTGAAGCGACAATGCTATATACAGTAAATGTTGCAAGTTAAGATATTTTCTTGTTGTTCATAATATTAGTAACAAAGCTGTCAGACAAGATTTTAAAGTATGTAAAGACAACTGGCTGATTCTGACTGTGGTTAGTAGTGGCGGTAGTATAGATGGGTTAAGAGTCTAGGTAGAGGGGATAAGGGGAGATGTTAGTCTGGATTAGAACAAGGACAAAGCCAGTGTAAATTTAAGTGGGATTTGAGCACAGTATTGAAAAGGCTGCTGGAAGATAGACTAGTTATAGAGGGTGGAAGATTGTTCCAAAGTTTAGATATGGTACATGAAAATATGGCTTCTCCTGCTGAGTTTTTGGGTTTGATAACAGTGAGTTGATTTTTGTTGCTTGATCTTAGGGGCCTACTGGAGTGATAGGGTTGGAAAAGGGTTTAAAGGGAAGGGATGTTATGGGGGTGGTTAATACGTTTATGAGCAAGGGTGAGTTGATTAAAGTGAAGGAGTTGTGGGAGTTCTAGCCAGTTTAGTTCTTTAAGGGAGATACAATGATGGCTGCAGTAGGAGGTTCCAGTGACAAATTTAGCAATCTTGTTGTAACAAGTATCCAGCTTGTGTAGGTCTGTCTGTCTAAGGTTGGTAAGTATAGGGGATGTATAGAGTAGGGTGGAGATTAGCTGGGAATTGGCTATGGAGATTCTAGCCGCCTTGGTTAGGAATTGGTGACTTCGATATAATGCACCAAGTTTCTTGTGAACTTTTTTTTATTGTGAGAAATATGTGGGTGTCAAATCTAAGTTTGTTTTCTATTTCCACACCAAGTAATTTTGTGTGTTCTGATGGAGAGATATTGTTATTGTCTTTGGTGAGAATGTTGAAGTGGGGGGTGTTTTGGGCGGCTTTGGAAGGTTGGAACAGGAGAAGTTTTGTCTTACTTGGGTTGAGTAGGAGCTGAGCATTGGATAGTCAGCTTTCTACAGAGGACAATGATTCCGGTGTGATTTGTTGTAGTTCTGGTAGAGTGGAGGCAGAGCAGATGAGAGTAGAGTCATCTGCGTACTGTACAAGAGATGCTTGTGTGGTGGCAGTATGTAGGTTGTCAGTGAAAAGTGAGAATAGCAGAGGGCCAAGGAATAAACCCTTGGGGAACTCAGAGAGTAACTGGGAGGCGAGGTGATAGGTTATCATCCCAGATTACTGATTGCTGGCATCCGTGTAGATAGCTGTGGAACCAGTTGCAGGCTGATTGTGAGAAGGAGAGGTTGGGGAGCGTAGACAGTACTACAGGGGTGCTTCCAAAGGACAAAATTATGCTACATATTAAACATGCTAAATGCAAACAAGAAAGAAATTTTATTCACTGATCAAATTGCTCTCTACCTTTTGAGCTTCAGTGCATTTAATTCTTCTATCCTTCAGCTACTGATTTATAGAACCACACTAGAGTTTTGACCCGGCTGGAACCATGGCAGTTAAAATGCAATGTTAAGGTGGTCTTTTATAACAAGTATACCATTAACTACAGCTCACCTTGTATACTCTGACAACATATAGTCCCAACCAACAGCTATTTCTCACACAGCGGTAGCAAATAGCAAAGTCACATCAAGCTCTGCACACCAGCACATGTTTTACAACTTAGTAGGGCAAACCTCACCACTTCCGATAAACTAACCATTTGACAGACAGTCATCCAAAGCCATCAATACCTACCACAGACAGGAAAGGCTGGCCTAATGCACATGCATTATAAATAACAAGAGTGTTTCCAGACTGCTGCTTTTTGTTCCAGGGGTAGTACAACTCCACTTTTCTCTGCCTGCTGTTAAAGCACCTAGATCTCACCCCTTGAAACAAGACCATGTTCATTCTTAAATTCTGTTGAGTCACATTTAGATACTGGAACAGGCACACAAATTAAATGAATGATACCATTTTACAAACCATGCCAAAGTACCTGTCTTGTCTCAGGTAAGTATAAGAAAACATTAGCAAGCCTAAGTAATTTGCAGTAATGAACTGCTTTGCTTTCATTAAAGAATATGATAATCATACCTGTGATCAAAATGTTTTTCAGTGTATGTCATTTCCTAAACACGAGGACCTGCACTTTTCTGTGATATGCAGTGACCACAAAGTTGGGTGTAATAGGTTGGAGTTGTGATTTTTAGGGGGTTTTACCCCTAACACAAACATAAAGCAGTTTAGTTTTTTGGACATGTATGTTTACAGCTAATGTGTTCAGTTGCAGTCAAGGAAATGGTGTTCTCTGAAAAGGAATATGCCATAACCAAACAATATTTACAAAATAAGCTTCTTAGTCCAAAATATAAGAATATTAAAAGCTTCCTTAATTTGCATACAATATTATTATATGTAAGCAGTTGAAGATGGATACCAAAAATAGCAAAATAAATATTGGAAGACCAATGGAATCTTTTAATAGAAGTATGAAGGCTTACCTGCTGGTTGTTTCTTCAGCTTCAAAACTAATTTCACTAGGTTTTCCAAGATGGCCACCAAGCACTGAGCACACACTTTCTGCTGCTCCCACAACAGCTACTTTTATCCGCTTAATATAGCCTGCATCTGGCACTTATCTTCACATCAAAATGAAAATACTGATTAACAGACACAGAAAAAGGATTTAACAGCATTTTTGGGAGTGTACTGTATTTTTTACCGGTTTTTGTCTGGAGCTTACCACTGTGGACTCTGACTGTATGATTGCAGCCACATGGTGACAGACCTCTCTCTAAGATTTCAATCCTGAAATAAGAAGTGTAAAATAAAAGGTGTTCTAATCATTCAGCACTGGTTACTTTTAATTTTAAAAGGGTATTTGAGCAAAGATGACTACTCAGTAAGAATATATGGAAACTTTAACATCCAAGACCAAACTGTCTTCTATAGTTTCCCGTGAAAAGGAAATAATAACCAAGAGACAAAAAACAAATAAGCCGTTACAGGAACCTAATAAAGGAACCTCCAAAACTAAATGGGATTCTGCACTTACACTGCATGGCATCAAATCAGCCTTGCAACCTCTTCAAGATGACATAAAAAGCTTCTCAGACAAGCTTAACTCATTTGGATCCAATATAGATCAAATAATCACAAGACCAAGTCTCACTGAAAATAAAACTGATGAAAATGCAAAGAAAATAAAAGATCTACAAGCAAAAGTAAGTTAAAATGACAAAACTGTCTGTGATTTGCAACAAAAAAATAATAGAAGTTCGTAGGAGAAGAAATAATGTTATAATACGTGGCATCCCAGAAAAATTTGACCAAGCTCAGTTGCCGGCTATACTAATAGAAATCTTTGAAGCATTAACTGATAACAAAACATTCACAAATGACATTGCAATTGAGAGGGTTCACAAAGCATTAAGCAGAATACAAGATGAAGTGATGCCTGACAAATATATGCCAGGTAACTAAACGCTGCTCATACAAATACAGTTCTTATGGTGCAAAAAAAAAAGGGACTATTTCATGGAGAGGACATAAAATTACAGTCTCTCAGGATCTGCCACAGCCCATCAAGCTTCAAAGGCAAGTGTTAGTTCCTTTCTGTGCTTATCTAATTAAAAAGAAAATTAGATTCCAAATGAGGTATCCAGCTACTCTTTCCTTTTACCACAATGATCAGAAATATTTTATTCAAATAGTTGATGAAGCAAAAAAAGCATTTATGAGAGCCTTCAATGAACTTCCTGAATAGTATATCAGCCAAAGGAAAACAAATGAACAGGTATCTAAGCTCCTTACCTTGATATCTTTAAAATTCTGTAAGCACTGTGTTCCCGAATATGATCTAACTTACCTGGAACCAAAAACTTGTTAAAATAAAACTTTCCAGTAAGAATTGGTAATATGGACAACATTAATCATAAAATATAACAAAAGAAAACAGTTTCAATTATTTTTTACTTGCTTGGTGTGGTTTGGTCATTTTCTGGACTTCCTGATCGTCCTGGATGTTTTTTTTCCATTTCCGACATCATTTGAGTGCAGGGCCTGCTTATTCCTGGTAGGGTGAGACACCTAGGGCTTTCCTGGGGGCCTTGCCTTTGCATTACAAGCCTTTTTTTTATCACTGTTGCAACATTATATTACCCAGAATTCAATGGGAATGTCATCGGATGACATCACAAGGTCGGGAGGTTGCCAAGAATGAAGAATTGCATTACTGGGAATGAACTAGTGGCTGATTCAATTGGAATCAAGCTATCAGATCCAAAATAGCTATTTTGGAAGTCACTGAACACAATATGACTCTTAATTTGAGTTGTTCTAAGGTCTATAAAGTATTTTGTTTATATTTCCTTCATTACAATTGTTTCACAAAGCTCTTTCACACAAGCACACAACAAATCTTTTAGTAACCCCCCCCCCTCACTTTTGCACTGCTCTGTGGCTTACTGAATGCTTTAGAGACATAAGTATAGCCAGAGGAGAGCATATATATATATATATATATATATATATATATATATATATATATATATATATACACACACAAAAAAAAGTACTTTCAACTCTGTTGTACTGCAGCTGCTTACCACTCTGACAGGGCTGACTGCGTTAATTACCTTCATTCCATTTTGCACTTTTATTTCTTTGCTTATATAAGTAATGCTCTGATCAAGAAATTACCTGTTATAAAAAAAATAATATGACATTTGACCTTTTACACACACACACACACACACACACACACACACACACACACACACACACACACACACACGTCTCATTATTCACTGAAATGTATTATTTTCAGAGGTGCATTTTCTTTAATGTAAGAAGATTTAGGTGATAGATAAAAAATGTTTTTGCTCAAATGTTCTAATTATTAAGCATGTTTCTCTTCCTTTCTAGTAGCTGTTATGGTATATAATGATGCACATGTTATTTACTTCTCTTTGAACGACGTTTTCCCCTCAGATGTAACATAATACAATTACAACCACTGTTACCCTCCCCATCCATCTCTAACACTCATTTTGTTGGTAGAAGGAAGTCTATAAATGGTTTATGTTTGTGAAGGTTATTTATCTTAGACTAGATATATGGTATCTTAAGGGGTATAGACAGAAGCGTAAAGATCCATAATCAAATGACTAATTAAAATAATCATCCCTTGCTCCTTATTTCTGTTCCTTAAAGGATGAACAAGTACAGTAACCTGTCACACCTAGGTCGGGTTTTAGTGCTAACCAAGGAACTAACACACTAATATCCCACACTATATAAAGACTGCCTTAATCCTCCATTTTAAGTCTATGTTTAGTATCCGACTACTATATGGGGGGAGCGGCTACATGGTGGGTTGTCCAATGCTTGCCGACACTTGAAATATTGAGAGTTTTATTTTTGTCTCCCTGCTAATTTATGTTATTTTTCACAAGCATTATAGTCTTGGTACAGTTAATATACATTCCTTTATATACTGCGTGGTTAGGCACTAGGATTGTGGTAGGTTTCATGCATGCCATGCCGCTCAGATTAACTGCTTCACTTAATAGACTATTAAATGTAACTAGAACTAGTAGCATGTCAAGTCTCAACAACTCATTCTCTCTAAATCACCCAAATATTACTATTCCACACTTAAATCCTAAAACACAATGATTAAGGTAAATTCTTGGAACATAAACCCATCTTCATGAAAATAAAAAGAAAAAAATTGATAATGCGCCTAATTTATCAAAACAAATCTAACATTTATTTTTTACAAGAGATACACCTGACAAATGACCAATGGGACAATGACAGGAAAAGAAACTGGGTTAAACAAATAATATCAGCTGGAAATAGCCTTCATCAAAAGGCACTGCCATCCTAATTAAGAAAACCTTCCCTGGGGAAATCCTAACCACTAAGTCAGACCCCAATGGCTGGTGATGCCTATTTTCCTGTTATTACCCCCAATTAAACTGCCCTGTTATGTTCCTAAACATATATAGCCCATGTACAAACCAGCATTTATTCATCTATGAAATCCACAAATTATTACTACAATATACCAATCATTTCTTTATTATAGGAAGTGACTGGAATGCACTCGTTGACCCCCTGAGTGATAGCACAAATAAAAATAGGAAACAACCCCCCCCCCCCAATTAACTGCATCTATTCAAGACCAGATAAATAACTTCAATTTAATTGACCATTCCAAATATTCAAGCATGATAGAGCAGCCAGTAAGTACACAAACTTCTCAGCATCTCACAATGTCTGGTCTAGAATCGATGTTTTCCTAATTTCAGATGTTTTTTTCAAATAAAATGAATAATTTTGCCCTTGAAGCAAGATTTATCTCGGATCACTCTAATATATCTCCAAGTATCAACCCAACACAACAGCATAAAGGCAGTGTCCACATGGACGTTAAATACTAACATCCTTAAAAAAGATGATGTTATATGCGAAATTAAGCAATATCTTAAACATTTCAAACTTGAATCATCCAAGTGTTCCATCCCCTTTAATGTTCAATGGGCTGCTGCCAAGTCTCTTATTATTCAAAAGGCATCCTTCTATAAAAAGAAGGAACAAAAATATATCTCTGATCTCTCTAATGAATACAAGATGCTTGATCTACAACTCCAAAATAAATATTCTGTAGACTTAGAGAGTAAACTTCATGAGACTCAAAAGCAAATATACTCCTTCCATCAACAAAACCAATCTTTAGCTGAACTAAAACTCCTACATAGATATTCTGAATGGGCACAAACCCCCTCCAGAGCACTAGCCAAGCTAATAAACATAAAAGACGGCCCAAGTTATATATCAGAATTATATTACAAAGGTAATACCCTATATAGTAACTCTGATATTATTAATTCCTTCACAGATATTTTTTGTGAGATATATAACCCTAAAAATCAAACTCATAAGGACATTTATAAAGAACTCCTAGATAAGTTATCCCTTCCCAAACTAAGTAGCACACAACATAACTCTTTAGCTAATCCTATCTCACTAAATGAAATAAAATTAGCTATAAAATCTCAGACCTAACAAGGCGCCAGGCCCTGATGGATTCGCAGCTGAATTTTATCAAACTTTTAATGACTAGCTACTCAAGATTCTGCTAAACCTGTATAATTACATCATCCTTAATGAAATTACTGACAAATATATGAACAACTCTAAAACAATCCTCATCTTGAAACCTAATTCAGACAAACACGCCCCTCTTAGTTATAGACCCATTGCCCTTGTCAACATAGATATTAAAATTCTGGTGTCCATCCTAGCAAATAGAATGCAGAAGGTCCTGGCTTCAATTATTTCCCCAGAACAAATCAGCTTCATGAAACAAAGACAACTCTGTAACAACACCCTCACCTTGGACACAACAATGCTATTTCTAAAAATTGATAACCAACCAAGATATGCACTCATGCTAGATGCCACTAAAGCCTTTGACAACGTGGACTTAAACTTTCTATATTTAACCATGCATTAGTTCAACTTTTCTGGATATATTATTAATATTACAAAAATGCTATATAAGAATGCAACTACCTCCCTATATATTAATAAAATAATGTAAAAACCAAAAAATTGCGGCAAAACTGGTGGAAAAAAAACACTAAAACCAAAATACTTCACCAGCAGGACTTATGGACACACAGTATTTATGCACCAAGTTTAGCGCATTCATCAATAAAGTTGACTTCATCAGAACAATTAACACAGGCAGTCATGAACATTTAAATACAACAGAATAAAATAATGTCCCAACCTATCAAAATCACAAATGGCACTAGACAGGGCTTCCCCCTTTCACCATATCCGATTAATATTTTTTTTGAACCACTCCTACTTTTGATCAGCCAGAAAACATATCATCATATACCCAGAATGTTTAATGTAGGGTTAAAATACTCAGCCTTTGCAGATGATTTAAATATTTATTTTGAGCTCCTGAATAGTGATGTACACAAAATTCGTAAATCAATAAGTCTTTTTTCCTCAGCAGCTAATTACAAACTAAATTCCTCAAAATATTCCATCTTTCCTTTGAATCCTCATAATCACCTAGAATCTTATTTTTCCCTGTCTGACATTCTAGTCAAATACACAATCAAATATTTGGGAATAACCTTTATGCACATGCATCAAGATTTAATGAAGGCAAATTTATTTAATGTCTGGGATCAAATAACCAATGACCTATCCAGATAGAAAAACATCAACCTATCCCTGTTGTCAAAAACTGCCATTGTTAAAAATGAACATTTTACCTAGGTTATTATTCCATCTGAACTCTATTACCCTTAATATACCTAAAAACATTTTCAATAAAATTGAAACCATCATCTCAAAATTCCTTTGGTTTCCTAAATCAACCCGAATCTCTTACAAAAAATTAATACTCCCAAGGTTTGATTGAGTCTTCCTGACTTTAATCTTTACTATAACGTAATAAATGCAAACTGCTTAATCCAAATAGCGAGCTATAAACCATCTGAAGCCACATAGACCCCAACCTCAGTTAAAAAGCTGGCACAAATATATACAGTCAAACTAAACCCTCATTCTATCCCATATTTAATACCTGAAAATATTAACAAGTTCAAAATTCTACCTGCTTTAAAAATCAAAATAAACATTTTTCAAGCATTGCTGCATTCTCTTAATCTACAGGACACTCTATCTTTCCTTCAGCCTATTCCTTTAAACCCTAATATTAAGATCAATAACAAAATGATAGACCTATCCAATTTTCCCATTATTAAAAATGCCACGTTTTGGCAATTTTATCAGCTAACGAATTTCACTGCAATCAAAGAACACTTTGGGGCTCCAAATAGATATGACCCTATGTTAAGACAACTACACTCCTTAATAAAACAAAACAAAAATTCATTAACATTAAAACAAAAGAACAAGATGTAACCCTGACATGTTCAATTTTTAAAACCCTTTCTTAGAAACAAAATGCTCTCTCATGCATATAAGCTTTTAATCAATATCAAATATCAATAGTCGCTTCTGTACTCAAAATACTGGGATGACATACATGGTGAAATCCCTATAAAGTCCAAGTATGAAGCAATACTTAACACTCTAAATTTAACCCCCTTTAAAAATTTGATCTATACCCAGCTTATGATTAATAACAACTCATACTACATTCAACAGTCTTATCAAAGTCTGGTTACAACAAAACCTAACCTTTCCTTTTTTGTTCCTTACAATATGCAGACATACTTCACATCTTTTGGAGTTGCAAAAATATATATAAATTATGGTGCTCCCTCAGAATCCAGTTGGAGAAAATGGGGTATGAAAAGACTACGTTTTTCTGGTAAAACAACAATCCTAAATATAACTCCTAAGGGTGTAACTGATGTCCGTAAACACATCCTAATTACCCTGTGTGCCCTTATCAAATTCTTCATTGCTAAAAACTGGGTAAATCCTTTAGCAATCTCTTGGGAGAATTTCAAAATAATGGCAATTAAGTATATATCAGCTCACAAACTTTGCTCTAACACTAAAAAGAAAAAAGACTATTTCCAGAACTATTGATACAGTCTCTTTGACTTAATTCAAGCAAACTTTTCAATCCTTTACCTGATGAATATGGATTATACTAGTCCTTAATATACAAGTCTGAGACATCTCTCTCCATTGATTATGGTATTCATGTTGTATATAGTGTAGGTAGTCTAGCAATAATCCCCCCTTTTTCTCTCTCGATTTACATATTGGTAAGACATACACATTTCCCCTTTCCTCTCTTTATTCTTCTGTTAATTAAAGAGGACTATATTCTATCCTGTATCTCCACCCAATTATACAGGGGAGTTTCTGTATTATATTATATCTCTCAGGTTGATGTTTTACCATATTTAATAGTTTTTTTGTTACTTTTGTTTTTCTTTTTGTGTTTGCTGAAATTGCAGTATGTATAATCCCTCACAATGTTATTACTTATTCTTTATAACAATAATTTATTTATTATGCGTTAATGTTTATAAACTTTGGAAAAAAACAATAAAAATTATATTTGGAAAAAAAAATAATTTCACTAATTTACAATTTGACAAAGTAATTTTTGGAGTAATTCAAGTACTCTTTCAAACTGAAACCCTCATTCACTCTGCACTGAAAAGAAAAAATATCTGCTGATGACGTTACTGGTCCTCATAGCTTAACTAACAGAGACAGACTCCTATCTACTTTGCTAGTCTTCTGTTGAAAGCACTGTCTGAAATCTAACGGTTCTGTCTGCAGGATTACAGACGGCATCAAAAGCAGAAACAACTGTAAGAGTTCACAGCATCTCACTCAGAGAAATACACTATATAGATTTAATAAATCAGAATGAGAAAATGTTTGCAAAAATATTTAGCACATATAACCAGCTACTGTTTGCATGACAGACCAACTGCTAACTGTACCTTAAACAAGCAAAACTAAACAGAAGGTGGAGAATTTAGCTAGGTGGTTTATTCAGCTCACAATAATCAAGCTTTCATACTATACTCAGGGTTTGGTCATGACTAGAAATATATAAAAAAATCGGCTGCAAACTATCACAAGAACAAATTAAAAAAGGATGGAGAAGTGTATTAAAACCATTCATATCCATATGTACAAAAGTTAACTCTATAATCTGTCTCTGTGTTTGTTTTGTTTTGTCGTTCTCTTTTTATATATATATGTATTGTAATAAGCTATTATTAAGCTTAATCAAACAGTGCTCATTTAAATCTTATGTCAAGGTGTGAATTTAAGTTCTCTTGTAAGGTGCTTTAATATGACATATGACATATAAAGAAGGAAGCGACATCTTAACAAATTGATATGAGAACAAACTACATATAGGCATATGACATCTCTAATATAAGAGGCTTAGCCCTTTACTGCAGTCATGCATAATATTAAATAACATTACTATTGGGACCACTGGCATAGCCATCATGGAAGCAATGTTATATTCAGTTCCTGCAAAAATGTTACATTACCAGAATCCTCAAAGGAAAGTGTTCACTGCACAATGTCATGCTACACACCTGGAGAGAAGTCTGTTGCTAGAGCAGCCATCATTTGAAGAACTTTACTCTGAACTGTAGGCACATAATGTTCACACTTCTGAGTATTACTTCATGTCTGTCTACCCAACACATTGATTAAAGGAAACAAGAATTACGGTTTGCTCTGTGGTGGTTACATAACCTACTGTGACAGATGCAGAAGTAGTTGCTCATATTGTGGCTATGGTGAATACTTTGTTTGTACTTTGGCTGCACCAAACACTGAAGGCTACATAACAAAGACCAAAATACCTCCTTTTTTTAACTTATCTGCATTTATTTAAATTGTATTTGCCTTAATATTGCTACACACTCAAGTGAGCTAGCTTGTACTGCATTTAAAGTGTTTTTGCTACTGTTCTAACTGCGTTTCTGCAAAAAAAAAAAAAAAAAAAAAGTTCTAAGCTTGTTTCCTGCCTTTCCTGGAACTAGTCTAGTCCAGATACAGATTTGCTGTATCCAGGACTATTTTGTAAGTTTCTGAGCCCCCCAGACATTTCTGTGTTGGAGGGAAGCCTTCTAGCTTATCACTGGAAGTGGTAAGCACTAGGTAGCCTATCTACCACAAGAGGAGTGGTTTCTGGTCCAGAAATTGTAATTTATTGGCTATTTGGGCATTTTTTTCCATCCTTTTCAACTTTCTAGTTTAAAAGCCCATGTTTGCGCAACATGCAGCAGCGCTCAGCTGAGGTAAATTATTACCACTGCCAGAAAGTCTGCTCTTCAATTTTCCCCTTAAAACGTGCTTGATCGTTTACTTCTTGCACTTCAGTTAGCTTAATTGGCTAGCACTTTAACAGGCTTTTGTAGCATTTATTGTAGCATGTTTAGGTTCTATCAGCACCAGCTGTTCCTATGCAGTAATAACACCAGTACTTATTAGTTATGACCACTCCTCCTGGTATGATTGTAGAGCAATTTCTTGTGCTTTCTCCTGCTAACCTGGTGCACTTGGGCATTCTGAGACTGTGTGGCAACCGTCTAATGTACACAGACAACCCTCTCCTCTTACCTCTCAACACTCATACTTGTGAGAGATGCACTTATATCACCAAACTGGAAGGAGTGTATACTCCAACCAAGACCGGACTAGCTGGTCAAGAGGAGAAGGTCAACACTTGCAACTCACTACATAGAACGCACACCCCTCTAAAACACCAACCATCACAACCCACACATAGAAACACAAAGCATACACCCACCTTCACGGAGGCTTTCAATAAAAAATTACCCAAACAACATAGACCCTTGAGACAGAAATGCACTTAACCACCATAACACAACACCAACCCCAGGACACATAGCTCACCACCACAGTGTGCCCCTCAACCCAAGCCCTTAAGGCAAAACACTTTGCCCAATGTACTAATCATAGGAGACTCAATTGTGAGACACACTGATGTCCCACTCACTAGGCTGAACAAGGAGAAGGTGGCAGTCAGTTGTCTATCAGGTGCCAGGATCCGCCACATAACACATGCACTAAGGTCACTCCACTACAAGTACAAATATGATTCAGTCATTGTCCTTGAGGGTGTGAATGATCTGAGACATACCTCCCTGGACTGCATGAAAAGAGATGTGCTGGAACTCTCAGATTATGTGGCCCAGGCAGGTGTGACCCTAGCCCTGAGCAGTATTCTACTGTCACCCAGAATTATACCAAAGTACAAGCAGAAAATGATTGACTTCAACAATTGTCTAAGTTTCTGGTGTCATTCTAAGGGGATCCAGTATCTTTCTGCCTGGGACGACATGCTCGACAGACCTAGATGCTTTGCCAGAGATGGCCTGCATCTGTCACACCTGGGATTCTGGGTACTGGCTAAGGCTCTTGTCACCCCTATAGTGCCTTTTTTAGGCAGTGTTCCAAAGACCAAAATTTCACTGTAACAGCTACAAACAAATGCAATCTGAGGGTCATGCTACTCAATGCTAGAAGTCTAAATCTCAAGATGCACTCGCTCGAAGCTCCCCTCAAAATGGAGAATGTCGACATCTGTGCTGTAATGGAGACCTGGTTTAAAGAAGCAGAAAGCACCCCTGCACTCCCAGGCTACAACTCATTCCATACCTTTTGACCCCAGAATATGTCTGGAAGCTCCATAGGCAGTGGTGTCTCCATATTCTTAAAGGATACACACACCTCCAGACTTGTAGCCCAGCATAATGCATCCGAGATACTTCGGGTACAACTAACACTGGGTAAGATGGAGATACAGGTCATAGCCTGCTACAGAACCCCAAACATGTCCCCAGACTCACACGCCAACTTCCTAAGCACCCTGGAATCTATCAAGGTCCAACCCAATATTCTCATACTGGGTAACTTCAACTACCCTTTCATCAACTGGGAAAAACTACTCAAGTACCAATGTACAGGCCCAATGCTTTCTGGAATTTACTAATTCTAATGTCCTGGATCAGCTCATTCTGACCCCCACTAGAGGAACCAACATCCTCGAACTGGTTACCACCAACATGGGAGACCATTGCTCCACACATATAGTCAATTCCTATCTGGTTAAATCTGACCACAAACTGATCACCATGGAAATCTCCATCTCACCTACACCCCCCACCCTGAAAAACTTCTCTAAAGCCAACTTTTGGATCCTAAAAACAGAGGTGGCCAACTTCTCGGCACCCATGCCAATGGAAAATAGCTGCAAGACTGCCAAATCATACACCAATGTACTGTACGAGCATGTATACAAATGCATGGACCTCGCCATACCAAACAGAACTAAAATGCTCTCCTCCAAAAAAAGGAAGCCAATCTGGTGGTCCCCAGCCATCAATAAACTCTACAACAGAAGGAAGAAACTGTTGCAGAAAAAAATGAAGTCACAAGACTGGAAACCCTCCCTTATCAGTCTCAACAAAAAGCTGAGATCCCTTATCAAATCCTCTAAAGCCAGCTATGAAGGCAGAATTGCAGCTGACACCAAAAACAACCACAAAGCCTTCTATAGCTATATCAAAAACCTCAAAGGCAGTACCCAGATTTGCTCTGAGTTATTGCACAATGACACTTCCTATACTGAGCCAACAGATATAGCCAACATAATGGCCGACATATTCAGTGCCAACTTTACCCCTCTTTCCCCCCAAGGGCCCTGTCACAATACCAGAAGAAAGCCTGGTACCCCCCATTTCTGAGGCACAGGTAAAAGCTGCATTGTCCAAAGCCAGGAATATAGCATCGGTGGGACCTGATAATATCCCTGGCTGCGTCCTACATGAGCTACAAAATGAACTGGCACCATATCTGTGTGCCCTGTTCAATCACAGCCTTACCTCAGGCTATATCCCTAATGAATGACGCACTGCTACAGTCATCCCACTCCATAAAGGGGGAGCAACTACAGACCCTGGGAACTACCGCCCCATTAACCTGACAAGTCTGGTATGCAAAGCTATGGCACACATCATCATGGACCTGCTTAACAAAGATATGGAAAATCTCCAGACTCTTGACCCCACAGAGTTTGGCTTTGTTAAGGGGAGATCCTGCCTGCTGAACCTGGTTGACTTCTTCAAAGCAGTCACCAAGGCTGTGGATGAGGGTAAGGCGCTCTGCCTACCTCGACCTGGCCAAGGCCTTTGATACCATTACCCACTCAGGTATCATTGATAAACTCACCAAACTAGGCATCAATCCTTACATCACTAGGTGAGTTGCAAATTGGCTCACAGACAGGACCCACAGAGTGAAAGTTGTGGATTCCAAGTCAGACTGTCAATCAGTCATGAGTGGAGTTCTACAGGGCTTGGTCCTGGGCCTTCTCCTGTTTGCCATCTACTTCTCAGACATCCAGCCCAACACAGAAGGACTCTGGCTGACCAAGTTCACTGATGACTGCAAGCTAGGAGTCATTATCAGCTCCCCAAGTGATGTGGACATCCTACAAAAGGGCCTCCCTGAGACCAATGACTGGCATCGGAACCATGGCCTGAAGCTTAATACCAAAAAATGCATTATCATCCCCTTTGGAAAAAACTCAGTTCCCATGAATTACCACATTGATGGGAGTCCACTGAACACTGAAGGGGCCATAACAGATCTGGGCACTCAGGTCGACAGCCACCTCACCTTTGACGACCACATTGCCACTCTGGTCAGAAAGTCCTTCTATGTGGCACATCTTAAAACCAATGGTTTTGTATCCAGGAAGAAAGAGGTCATCATCCCTCTCTACTCATCCCTCATTAGACCAATTGTCGAATATAATGCCCAGTTTGGCATGTACCTGACCAGACACCTACAACAGCTGGAGAGGTCACAAAAGTACCTCACAAAAAGAATCCTAGGCCTTAAACACATGTCCTACATGTACAGACTCAAGAAACTTCAGCTGTTCTCAGTCTCTTATCATCTACATAGAAGTGATCTTTGCTTGAATTACAAAGCCATGTCCAACCCAGCCCTACTTGAAATGCTACACCTAAAGAAATATCAATCCCCCCCATGTCACACTTTCCAGAGATCACAACCTCATTACCACAATTAACAGAACATGCTGGAGGGACAGGTTTATATCCCAAAGACTGACCATACTCTGGAATAAGCTTCCCATTCATGTCAAGCAGAGCACCTCACTGGACCTCTTCAAGAGAAATCTTGATGAGTGGATGAGTAGCAGAAAGTTTACTCCAGGGATCATTCCAGTTGCCCTACTGGATATGGGCACTGTGAACTAACATCAGGTGGCACGGTGCCTGGGCAATTTCTTTGGGCTAGGCTTGTAAAGCCTCTGGGGCCATTAGCCTAGTACACACCTATGAACCTATGAGCAGACTTTCTTGGTAGCCACTCTTAATGACCAAAATTAAGGGAAATATGACTATCAACATGTCCCTGTCTATATTAATGTGATGAAAACCTTGTGGTCAGATAAAGGGATAGGATCTGAGATGAGAGTTAATTTGACATATGAATATTATTAGGGGACTTAGGCTATAATTAAAATCAGTGATACAGAATGACATAAATTACCTACAAAGAAAAAAGTGATATTTAAAAGAAGTTTTGGAATCTTAGCCTCCTTGAATAATTCTCCCATCTTGAAATGTACTTATTGTATCTGTAGAACTGTTGTTGAGTTGTTACTAACCTGACTTTTTGCATTTCACAAATTGTGTGGTACTATAGCATGATATTTTAAATAGCTATTGATACCACAAAGAACATGTTACACATTGAAAAATCATTTACATTTCAAATTATATTTATCACCCTGCACAGTCAGATGGTTGACTGATGGCAGTTTAGTTGAAAATTCTTGTTAAATCATTCTGTTCAAGTTGAATATGGCTACTTTACAATACAAAATGGCAATTTAGTGATGCCATTTTCAAACAATGAGTTGGAAAGATGTTTATTTAAAAATCTTGCAAAATAATTTTGCATGCTCATCAACTAGGTCCAGTCTTAACTGCGTTTAGAGGATTGCCATTGCTCCATTCAGATTCCATAAAAAATCATTGATTCATTAATTGGCTATAAGATTTTTTTTTGTTTTGTTTTATAATCTTTTCTATGTTACACTATGCAGAAACAGCAGGATATTGCTCAAATTAAATAGCATTTTTAGAGTTGATTTATGTATTAGATTGTTTTTAATTATGAGCTATACTGAACACCGCTGACTACAACGCAACTATGTATTCTATGTTGAAGTTACCACATATAGCGAGATAGATACTACTGCGCTAGCAAGAATCATTAAGCATATCCATGAGGGGATTTATGACTTGTTGATGTGTAGACAAATAAGCCAAGAATTGAATGATTATTTTTATGTGGAACAACCTGTGATTCCTTACATCAAAGGACTTCCAAAAGTACATAAGAAGGTGGGTCCGCTAACTATGCGTCCCATAGTCTCTGGAGAGGGATGGGCTACGGGTATACATTGAGAAGACGTTAAGCCCCATGGTTAGATTGGTTTCGACCATACTCAGGGATACTTACCAATTGATAGATATGTTTGAAAATGTTTCTGTTAATTGGAAAATAGACACTTGTCTTTTAGTTACACTAGATGTAAAAAATCTATTTACATCGATCCCTAATGAATATGGCATAGAAGCCATTAGGGACTTATTGAATCACAATATTAATTTTAAGCAGGATCAACAGATACTTATATGTGCCTTATTAGATGTAGTTTTAGCTAACAATGTCTTCATGTTTAGGGACAAGTTATATTTGCAAAAATGGGGTGTCGCCATGGGCACCCCATGTGCAAATACGTATGCTAACCTGGTAGTTTACTACTGGGAAAAGAACCACCTTTTTAATAGTAAATATTATGATAAAGTCCTGCTTTACAGAAGGTTTGTGGACGATATCCTTATTTTATTGGAATGGAACTGTAGATGAATTAAAGGATTTCATCTGTTATCTAGAGTCCAAAACCAGTTTTCTGAGATTCACGATGGATTGTTCTAGTGAAGTGATTAGTTTTCTAGATATCAACATAAGCATAGATAGACATGGTAAGGTTTTAACCTCTTTATACAGGAAACCATGCTGGAAAAACACTCTGCTTCAGTTTAGCAGCA
This sequence comes from Protopterus annectens, assembly GCF_019279795.1. NCBI lineage: Eukaryota > Metazoa > Chordata > Ceratodontiformes > Protopteridae > Protopterus > Protopterus annectens. The sequence continues at coordinate 1,109,114,072 of NC_056741.1, forward strand.
TGCATCCCCGCCATATATTCCCTAACATAGTTAGGAGCCAGTTCATGAGACTCATTAGGCTATGTAAAGTGAGCCACGAATTAGAGAAACAGGCTGATATAATGGAATGCCTCTTTGTTGAGAGAGGCTATGATAGAGGCATGATGAAAGATATTAGGAATTTGATATTAAATAAAAACAAAAATAATAATAATAATAATAACACTAATATAGGTAAAAAAGGGTACATTGGCTATAAGAGTCTTACATCAGCTACCAAGGAGATGAATGATAAGAGATTAACTTTTATTACTAGATTCACTAACGATAATAAAGAAATAACAAGGATTATAAGAAAAAATTGTCATGTTTTAACAATAGATCCACATATTGCAGATATTGTAGGTATAACACCCCGTTTTACTTATAGAAACAGTAAAAACCTGAAGCAGCTACTTTGTATTGAACATGAACAGAGTTCAGTAAAACAATACTCAGATAAAATGAGAATAGGCACATATCCTTGCAAGAAGTGCAATATGTGTGGTTTGATTACTGACACACAAATATTCATGCATCCGGATATTGATTATGTTTTTGAACCTAGATTTTTTGCTTCTTGCAACAGCACTAGCCTCATATATCTAGCTACATGCGTACGATGTGAAGCGTTCTATGTTGGTTTAACAAAGAGAAGGCTTAAGGATAGGATGTATAATCATTCTTATGAAATCAAAAAGTCTAACCAACAGAATGCTTTAGCCAGATATAGTATGTTAAATGAGGGACATGATTTTAGATTCAGAGTGTTACAATTAGTAACTCCTAGGAGAAGAGGGGGTAGTAACATGAATTATTTGGAGACTCTGGAGCTACAATGGATTTTTAAACTGAGAGCACATTTATCATCTGGTCTTAATCAGTCCATAAATATTAAGCCCATACTTGAAGCACGTAGTAATAAATTAAGGTTTTTATACTTCACATAAATATATTTATTTATAATTATAATAATATCAGTATTTGCTTTATTAATAAGTATAATGTAGTGTTTCATTGAGTATGGGTATTTTGTCACATATTTATTTATTTGTTTATTTATTTATTTATTTATTCAATTATTCATTCATCTATGCATATACATATTCATATACATACATTCATCTTTATTTTTATGTATTTGGTATGTTTACAATTATATTTGTATTTGTATCTACATAATAATATAATAGGCATCATTTTATGGTAAATTAATCAATGAAACTTTGCACATGAATTAATATAGTATATAAGGTATTTTTATTCTTTATTTTTTCTCATGTCCTATATTTATTTATTTTTTATATGCGTATATATTATATATGTATTTTTGAAAAATATACGCTAGAAATGATGGGTGTTTGGTGATTTTAAAGTATTGTTATTTCACTATTTACTCGTATCTACTTTATTTTTATTTGATTCCACTATTCTGTGGAATGCACAGTTATTTGGAGGAACAGGATTTTTAGGTATGTCTTATTCTTTTTGTGCTTTCTACTCGTAGAGCTCACAGAGATATCAGGAAGCTAGTATACTTTATTGTACTGCACTGACTATTTAATTGTTTAATTGCTTAATTGTTAAATTGATTGGTTAATTGATCAATTTCGAGTATGAGCCTTTGTATAAAAGTGGTTTTATAAATTTAGATGTTAAGATCTGAAGAAGTGTACTGGTTGGTACGCGAAAGCGCTCATCTGTTCTTTTTATCTAATAAATCAGTTGGACTTTTATACAGCAGTATTTTTTCGTGGTGGTTTCACTCGTGTATGTTCTTTGATTGTTTTTAATTAAAGCAGAATTTCTGAGTTAACTAAATCTTTACTTGAGAAATGTTCCATTTTCAGGTTGATAAATATATCTTGCTCTTTATAAATAAGGTACATAGATGTTATATTAAAATTTCTGAAAATAATATATAGTTTCCCATTGTTTTTGTACTTTGTTGTTTGTCTTCTTTGCATATTTTTGTATTTTTGTGTTATCATATAATTAAAGATATTTTCAGTAAAACTAATTGAGAAAAAGATTGTTTTGATTATAATATACAGTTTTGGAAGTGACATTGTGCTGCATCATGTATGTTACTTTGGCTAGATAAGTTTGTTTTTTACCTGTCTTATGTGAATTTCAGTATACTAACTGGAAATGCACTACCACTAATGTGGTCCTTAATGACAGCTGCTGTGATGGGGAGAAACGCTCATTCTCTAGTTGTTTTTTGATAAAAAATGTTGTTTCCAAAGGGTAGAGTAGTCTTGATTTATTAATGTATATTATCCACTCCCAGTAACTCTATGACATTAATCTGCAGAATTTAGTAATTAAATCACTTTCTCAGTGGAAAGAAATGATACATAACATAATCCAAGAAATTATCCATAGGCAAGCATATACATTTTCATTGCTTTATATTGTAAAAATATGAAAACACATGTAAAACAACTGGATTTTGTGCTCTAATTTCCCAAATTATTAATGCAAAGTATTTAGCACTGTAGCACAAGTTTTATCAGGGGTAATTACTTTTAAACTACAATGTACCAAACTGGGTATTTTTAAAGAGATAAGAAGAAAAAATAGAAAATGTACAGTTTGCCTTGTTTTATGAATGTAAAGTTGTACTTTTCCCTTCTTTTTGCTCCCCAAACCAGCATTGAGGGAAACAGGACATACCTATGTGGACTAGTGTTACTCAGCTGGTTTACTGGCACTGATTCAATTGCTAATTGTATGTCCAGAATACTTCCTACCTATTAGCTCCCCGAATGCAGTCTCCACTAGTAATAGGTGACTCTATAGTCAGGCACACTGACGTCCCACTCACTAGGCTGAACAAGGAGAAGGTTACTGTTAGCTGCCTGTCAGGTGCCAGGATCCGCCACATAACACAAGCACTCAGGTCACTCCAGAACAAGTACAGATCTGACTCTGTCATTGTCCATGTTGGTGTGAATGATCTGAGCCGTACCTCCCTGGACTACATGAAAAGAGACATGGAGGAGCTCTCTGATCACGTAGCCCAGGCCAGTATGACCCTGACCCTGAGTAGCATCCTGCCCTCGCCAAGAATGATACCAGGGTATAGAGAAAAAAATGATCAATTTCAACAATTGGCTAAGCTTCTGGTGTCATTCAAAGGGGATCCAGTGTCTGTCAGCCTGGGATGGCATGCTCAACAAGCCACGCTGCTTCGTTAGAGATGGCTTGCACCTGTCACCCTTAGGCTTTCGAATACTGGCCAAGGCTCTTGCCACCCCCATAGTGACTTTTTTAGGCAAGGCTCAAAAGACAAACCCACCACCGTAAATAGCACAAGTAACAAAAAACTGAGGGTAATGCTACTCAATGCCAGAAGTCTAAACCTCAAAATGCACGCACTCGAGGCACTCCTCAGTATGGAAAAAATCGATATATGTGCAGTAACAGAAACCTGGTTTAAGGCTCCAGAGAGCACCCCAGCACTACCAGGCTACAACTCATACCATACATATTGGCCACAAAACCAGGACCGAAATACAAAAGGCGGGGGCATATACATATTCATCAAGGATACCCTCTCCCCCAGGTTAGAGGCACAGCACAATGCTTCAGAGATCATCCACGTGCAACTAACAATGGGCAGAAATGCAATTCAAATTTTAGCTTGCTACAGATCACCCACCATGTCCCAGGATCCCCATTTCGCATTTCTGGAAACACTGGGAAACATAAAGGTCCTACCAAACACCCGGATATTGGGTGATTTCAATTACCCAAACATTAACTGGGAGAACTACTCAAGTACTAACTCCCTTGCCCAACATTTCCTAGAATTTATAAACTCAAACACCCTGGATCAACTGGTCAACACCCCCACCAGAGGTGACAACATATTGGACCTGGTCATCACCAACATGGGCGACCGGTGCTCCACACCGGAGGTTAACCCCTCGCTGGTTAGATCTGACCATAAGCTAATAATTCTGGATATCCACATTCTGCCCCCATCCCCAGTCAAAGAAACCACCATGAAAAACTTTTCAAAAGCAAACTTCACGTTACTTAAGACCGAGGTGGAAAGTTTCAAATGTCCCATGCTAAAGGATAACGCTGCCCAAGCTGCAAAATCCTTTACTAATGCACTCTATGAGCACCTACAAGAGTTTATGGATTGTGCTATCCCAAGCAAAACCAAGACTCACTCCTCCAAGAAAAGGAAGCCAGTCTGGTGGACCCCTGCCATAAACAAGCTATACAATAGAAGGAGGAAACTAGTACAGAAAAGAGTAAAATCCCAAGAAGGGAAGACATCCCTGATCAGTATCAGCAAGAAACTACGATCCATCATAAAATCATCCAAGGCTAGCTTCGAAAGAAAAATTGCCAAGGACTCCAAAGATAACCACAAGGCATTCTTTAGCTATGTCAAGAAGCTAAGTGGCAATTCTCAGATCTGCTCAGAGTTAGTGCAGAATGGCACAAAATACACTGAACCAACCGATATCGCCAACATCCTGGCAGACAAGTTCAGTGCAAACTTCACCCCCCTCTCACCCCCAAAAGGGCCCATAACCATACCAGAAGAATGTAGTGCCCCTGAAATCACAGACACTCAGGTTAAAACAGCCCTCTCCAAAGCCAAAAACACAGCATCAATCGGACTGGATGGTGTCCCAGGCTGCGTCCTACATGAGCTCAAAGATGAACTAACCCCTCACCTAAACACACTGTTCAAACTCAGCCTCTCCACAGGCTACATGCCAATAGAGTGGTGCCCAGCAACCATTATTCCACTCCACAAAGGTGGAGCCACAACAGATCCTGGGAACTATCACCCTATAATCCTGACTAGCTTGATCTGCAAGGCTATGGAGTGCATCATCATGGATCTCATTAACAGAGACATTGGGAACCTCCAAACACTGGACCCTACCCAGTTCAGCTTTGTTAAGGGCAGATCATGCCTCCTAAACCTGGTGGACTTATTTGAGACAGTTACCAAGGCTATAGATGTGGGAAAGGTGGTCCACGCAGCCTACCTAGACCTTGCAAAGGCCTTCAAAACCATTCCCCATTCTGGTATTATAGACAAGCTCATCAGCCTGAACATAAACCCCTACATCACGAGATGGGTTGCCAACTGGCTCACGGACAGAACCCACATGGTAAGAGTTGTGGGAGCTAGGTCTGACTCTAAACCGGTTACAAGTGGCATTCCCCAGGGCTCAGTCCTAGGATCCCTCCTGTTCTGCATATACTTTTCAGAGGTACAGGCAAGCACAGGAGGACTATGGCTGACCAAGTTCACAGATGACTGCAAACTACGGGCTATAATTGACTCTCCAGCTGACACAAACATCCTCCAAAAGGGTCTCACTGAGACAGATGCCTGGTGTCAAAACCATGGCCTCAAGCTAAATGCCAAAAAGTGCATAGTCATCCCCTTTGGAAAAAACAAAGTATCCACAAATTATCACATAGGTGGCAGCTCCCTATATACGGAAGATGTAATAAGGGATCTAGGGACCAAAGTAGATAGTAATCTCTCCTTTGATAATCACATTGTCAAAGTGGTTAGAAAATCCTTCTATGTGGCCCACCTAATCACAAAAAGGTTTGCATCCAGATCAAAAGAGGTCATTGTGCCCCTCTACACATCACTTATCAGACCCATCATAGAGTACAATGCCCCATTTGGGATGTACCTTACAAGACACCTGCAACAGCTGGAAAGACCACAGAAGTACCTCACCAAGAGGATCACTGGCCTCAAACAGATGCCCTATGCAACTCGACTGAAGAAACTCCAGCTGTACTCGGTTGCATGCCGCCTACTCAGGGGTGATCTCTGCCTGACATATAAGGCCATGTCCAACATAGAATTGATGGACATGCTCCACCTAAAGAAAACCATATCCCCTTGAGCCACACACTCTAGGGATCAAAACCTCACCACAACAATAAATATGACGTGCTAGAGGGACCGATTCCTGTCCCAGAGACTTCCCATGCTCTGGAACAAGATTCCAATCTACATTAGGCAGTGCTCCTCACTAACACTCTTCAAGAGAAACCTTGACGAGTGGATGGGAAACAGAAAGTTTGCCCTGAGGATCACTTCAGTGGCTCTGCTGGACAGAGGCACAGGGAACTAATCTAAGAGGGCAGCAAAAGCCAACACATTCCGGCTAGGCTTATAAAAGCCTTTGGGCAGATAGCCTAGTACCTACCTATGAACCTATGTACCTATGAACTAATACAGCAAAATAATGATGAATTGGCATTACTGAATACACAGCCTCTTTTTAAACACAAGAAAATATCTACTAGGTCAGACTAGTTTAAGTTGCTTACTGTCACAACTCAGCTGATTTTGTCTGATAGCAGCTTAATCATGGACCTTGCCAACAAGAACATAGACGACCTTCAAACTCTAGACCCAATCCATTTTGGCTTTGTTAAGGGCAGATCATGCTTATTGAACCTGGTAGACTTCTTTGAAAAAGTCACCGAAGCCCTGGGTGAAAGTAAGACAGTGCATGCCGCCTACATGAGCCTAGCCAAAGCCTTTGACACAATCCCCCACTCAGGTATCGCTGAAAAACTCTCCCGGCTAGGTGTTAACCCTTACATCACTAGATAGGTAGATTATTGGCTCACCAACAGACCACATACTGTCAAAGTTGGTGACTCCAACTCTAGCAGTAGACCCATCATCAGTGGTGCACAGCAAGGATCTGTGCTGGGCCCTTTACTATTTGGAATCTATTTCTCAGAAGTCCAGGCTAAAGTAGTTGACCTTTGGCTTACTAAGTTTGCTGATGATTGCAAACTAGGCACAGTCACTGAGTCCCCCAATGATGTTAATATATTTCAGGAGGGGCTAACACAAACAAATGACTGGTGCCAAAGTCACAATCTAAAATTAAACACAAAACATTGCACTATTATCTCATTTGGCAAAGCAGAATTCAGCACTAATTACAATATTGACAGCACCTCTCAAAGTTCAAACCCAGTGGTGTAAGATCTGGGGGCACAGGTCGACAGCAATCTGAACTTTGACCGCCAGGTTTCTATGGTGGTAAGAAAAACCTTCTACATCCAGAATCTCATAAGTAAAGGCATCACATCCAGGTCTAAGGATGTTATAACCCCACTTTACTCGACCCTGATCAGACCATTAATAGAATACAATGCTCCCTTCTGCATGTATCTCACCAGACACCTGCAGCAACTGGAGAGACCACAGAGGTTTCTCACTATGAAGATACAGGGCCTCCAAACCATGACCTATGTGGATAGACTGAAAGCCCTGTCACTGTACTGTGTATCATATAGGCTATTGAGAGGTGACTTGTGTCTGGCCTACAGGGCAGTCTCTGACCCCACCTGCTGGAAATGCTGCACATCCACAAATCAAATGGCACTGGAGTCACACACTCTAGAGATCCCAACTTTGCCAGTGACATTAACAGAACATACTGGAGAGACAGGTATGTCTCCCAGAGATTGCCACTGCTCAGCAATAAACTTCCAATTCATGTGAAGCAGAGCTCCTCAACGACCCTATTCAAGCACAACCTGAACAAATGGATGGGTGACCGCAAATTCACTCCAGGGAGGCACTCACGTCCCTCACAGATAGGGATAGTCGTGCTGATCTGTAAAGTATGTTCATCTAACCAAGGACAATTGGGGCAACCTGGGAGTAACATGGCTTAGCTTATAAAGGCTCTAGAGTTGCTAGACTAGTGACCTCCTATGAACCTATAATTTCAGAACAAATATCTTCAGCAAGACCTTTTCAATGTCCCCCTAACCACCAATAGAAACACACGCGCACACACACACACACACACACACACACACACACACACACACACACACACACACACACACACACACACACACACACACACACACAGTCTTGAAAAGGTAAAAGTTAAGTACTTCAGAAACTAGCTATCCAAGAGTATCTGCTAATAAGCATGGATTATGTCTGATTTTAATACTTCTGACCCCCTACAATGTTTCAATAATTGGAAGTGTAGTAAAAGAAATGTTTTCTGAAACAAGCTATTCTCCATAACAACCTAGAGATATGTGATAAAGAAACACAGCTTACTTAATTTGCTGTATAAACTGCAGGTTTTGGTTATCATTTCATAATAAGTACAGTTCATTATTTTGGTTGTTGCTTTGTTAAATGCACAATATAAGGAGAAACTTTTCTCCGTGGCCTGTACTTTGATGGTTTACCTCAGATGATCATTCATACAAAAGAAAACTACAAATAGATAGATACTTAGATGGATAGATAGAGATCCCTAATCCTAATGATTTAGAGTTTAATATTTTACTTTATTGTATTTTTAATAAGGTATCAACAGTAAAATGTATTGTTATAACTGTTTGGTCTATAAGTTTTAAATATACTTTTTGACACGTTTCTTTGTGACAGATGACAATGTACTTTAGGTACATATATTTGTGGTGCTTTAAAACTTTTTTACTATAAACCTTCTACTAATGTTTTATTAATGAGATGTGCGGATTGGTTAGAACAACCACGGCGCTTTGAAGCGAACTTTTAAATGTGATTACACCTGTGTTTGTACTTTGTTTCTGATGAATTTACCCAAGGAGGGTGACGAAAACGTTGTTTGGTTTGTTAATAAACTACTTATACTTTATATTACAACACTTGGCAGATCCTAGGACTTTTTTGGGCTTGTTTGAGCTCTTTTTTTGGTTCTTTTCATTTGTTTGTTTTTCTTTTTAATTTGGATAGATAGATATCCCACTAGAGCACTGCGGTGGTGGTGCTGCGATAGCGTTGTCACCTCACAGTTAGACGTGGCAGGTTAAATTTTCAGTTAGAGTGTCTCCTGTGTGTTGACATGCGTGAATGGGCGTTCCTTCGTTGAAGGTTGTGCATTAGGCCCGGCAAGCCAGCACGTAAAAATCTACTGCCAATCATTAGCGGACCAGAGTTCCGCTGTGGTGACCCCTAACCTGGAAAAGCCGAAAGACAGTTATTTAATACTGAGGTGGTGGTGCTGTGGTAGCGTTGTCGCCTCACAGTTAGACGTTGCCCGTTTGATTCTCAGTTAGAGCGTCTTCTGTGTAGCGACATGCGTGAATGGGCGTTCCTTCGTTGAAGGTTGTGCATTAGGCCCGGTAAGCCAGTAAGTAAAAATCTACTGCCAATCATTAGCGGACCGGAGTTCCGCTGTGGCGACCCCTAACCGGGAAAAGCCAAAAGACACAAACAAACAAAGATATCTCGCTAGAGATATACTGTTCTAAAAATTAAAGAAGCTACTTGGTTATAATCTCTACACAAGCTATCATTTCCAAATATTATAATATACATACTGCAGGAGAAATCCATTCTGAATATGTCACATCTACTGCAGGTTTTATCAGACTTAAATACAGCTCCAATTTCGGTTACATTTTGCTTCAGAAAATACTGGCATATTGACATATAATCACCATGCAATTTAAAAGTATGCATTTATATATCTTTTCAGAAATGTACTTGTGCAGGTTGGTTTACCTTTGCTTACATAAATGTGTTCCTGATCTTTTTAATGGGCTTAATCATAAGGTCTCATAGGATGGTTTAAGGAGGGAGGTTGAGAAGTGCACCTAGCAAGAGGGAAGAGTCAACTAGCATTGCAGAGTGAGAGTGCAATGAAAGGGAGAAGAAAGCAAATGACAATAATTGCCTTTGTAGAGTTAGCAGTGCCATTAAGTAAGGAAGGAGTGGTACTACAGTAGATCAGGCATTATAGTGAATTTTCCTATTACTAGATGAACTGGAATATGTGATTTAATCTGCAATATGTTTGTTTTCTGTGGCATTAACACGTGAGAACTTGGGACATTTCTCTATGAATGCTAAAAAAAGAAAAGGAGCAGAAAAAAAAAACAAATATGAGAAATTTGTAAATGAAGTATAAGGTATAACTTAGTTCTTGATGATTTACTTTATTGCAATTTATTTATTCAGAAGGATTATTTTCCTTTCTCTGTTCAGTTTTGCTATCTTGCTGCACATTTAACTGTTTACGGTATTGCTTTATTCATTCATATATATGTGGCCATAATTATGAAGGCCCATACGCAGGGAAGTGGTGGCATATTATCTGCATGCTCTTATAACCAGTCTGCATTTACGTAATTATTTAGTTGTTCTTATTTGTGTGACTTGTTTACACTCAAACATCTGACTCTGTTTGGTCCCAGTGGTGTGACTCAAGACCATTTCCCTGTTGGCCATTGACATTCGTTGGCAGTGATGGGATTCAACTCGTGTCTGCTTCCATCTTTTTTATTACAGGGATTGTGAAATTAAACACATAGTACACACACACACACACACACACACACACACACACACACACACACACACACACAATGAACACCTTTCCTTCTGTCTAAAGAGGCAAGACAGTACATACACAAAAACATAATGATCTCATTTTCAACAACAACATTTCTAAAAAAAAGTATACTACATGCCAAATAAAATAAGATCCTAATGTTGGGATTAAATTATTCAAATTCAGACATAAACGTTTGCAGGCCTAATGGATGTTTGTCACACTGCTATCATCAATGAGAGTCTTCATTGCAGATGTTTATGTTAATCAGCTTAAATGTTATGTCTAGGAATTTAAAAATGTCAGCCAAAGCAGGAAGCAAAAATTGTCAGTGTCTACACTTTATTAAAATGCATAAGGTATAGGATTAAAACTTAAAGGAAACAGGTCCTACAAGATTAATAATTGCGGATCTATATTAGGTCATCAAAATGGCATTTTGGCGAACACTTATTCAGCAACCCATAATCAGAGAAACTCGCTTCAGCGATTCAGTGAATTCACTAAGGGCAAAAACATAGTTGCCCGAAGGACAATGGGTAACTATAGGACTTTGCCCTTATCTCCACTGTAGTGCAATCTTGAAGTTGGTATATATAGTTAGGGGGTGTGGGGGGCAAAACTCCCCAACTTAGGTGGTTTCGACTCATGTAAATATTGGTCCGTTGTACTTCAGGCAACTATTGCTTGCCCTTAGTAAATTCAGTGAATTGCTGATGTAATATTTGCTGATTACGGGTCGCTGAATAGGTGTTCGCCGGAATACCAATCATGCACTACATTCAGTTATGTTAATGCTCAAATTACTGAGCCTCTGAAAGCAAGGTGGCATTGCATGCTATGTTTCACCATTGAGAACAAGTAACTAGAGCATTAGATTAAATCACTATGTGGCACAACTATCCCAGCTAACAGAGAACTAAAATATCAGTGTGCTGAAGTCATGTGCCTACATTTTTTAAAACATGTTTTCTGTTCTCCAAAACATAGCAGAGACAGATTTGGGACTGCATAAAATTACTGAATTTTCTTTCTTGTTCCTTTTTTTCTGTCAAGACCAAATGGTTTAATGCTTTAAGTTTCTTCCAGATTTATCAGCTCCATTGCCATAGAGAGATAAATCCCTGATTATGACCCAGTTGACCTGCATTTTTCTATGATTATTGGTTTGGGTCCCTGTTGGTGCTGAGGGAAGATTAATGCACATGGTGTGTGTGCTTGCCTCTTCCAGGGGAAGGAGACAGGGTATCCTGGGATTGATCATACATTGTACATATACTAGTGGTGATACTAATGCAGTACTGGGGTTCAGGTTCTTCAGTGTAGTGTAGCCGAAGGAATCATCGCCATGTAGGTGGAGAAATTTCTTAACAGCACCATTGCACACCTCTCTCATGGCATCATTGCAGCATGTCAGTGGGAGGTAGTGGTTAAGCAGAAATGGATTGTCAACTGTCCTGACCCACTTGGAGGTAGATGGCAGACACAATACTGTAGAAATTATATATGGTTTACTATGAGAATATCGAAGTACAGAACAAAATCCATTCACATCTTCGATTCACATGTACGACGTGCAGCATATTAATTAGGAGAGAATGTTGAAGTGCATACAGCGAAACATTTGAAGTCGCACTTTTGACATTCTGTGTTGCACGTTACTACTGCATATCGCGTAATATAATGTTTTTGCAGGGGGCTTTGCCCCCCATACCCCCCATACCCCTTGCAAATAATATATTCCAACTCCAAGATCACACTACAGTGGGGAAAGGGTAATCTCTCGATCCCCACTGTACCGCAATCTGTAGTCATAATTCCAATGACATATGTGCAAATGCACAGTGGCATTCATTAAACTGCACACTCGCAATAGTGCAGGTTGGCGAAAATGGGACTCAACCAACTGTGGTTCGACATTCCCGTTTTTGTCGAACCTGCACTCATAATTTTCATACTAAACCCCATATATCTGTGCTCTTTTGGAAGGAAAACTCTCTCGTTGTGGGTTATAACAGGTACTGACACAATGTGGAAATCTTTGAGGATAGGAATACTGGTGAGCTGGCTATAGGGGAAGCTCAAACTCAGTGAGAGCAGTGTGAAAAATAGAGCAAACATTCTTCATTTGCTGATAAAAAGTGATAAAAATATGAGCCAGTTCCTATGACACAGTAAAAAAGTGTACATTCTTAATAAAAATGAATCACCGTGTATTATTCTCCATGGAAAGTTTCTGAGTCATGACAGTTTTCTAGATATGTACTTTGGTGTGGGCTATGTACCCTGTTTTAGTTGTACATCTCCAAGTGACAGACAACTTCTAATGTCTAGGCATAGTACTAAATAACCTTTGACTTGGAGAAAATCATGTTAATAAAAGGCCCTGGGACACAATCAACAAATTATTGCAACAGTAAATGTATTTCATTAGAATTGCATCTATTGTATTTTATTCATCTTCATACATAAAGTGTCTGCTCTGTGTACTTTTATTACTGAGCTCAAATTATGTGCAACGTTCTCTTAGAATAGTGTATTGTAAACAGCAAGAGAAAACTTATTCCATCCAAAAGTTATCATTCCAAGTCATTTAGCTGCATATTTTTCAGAACTGTTACTGCAAAAGCATGTGTATTTTTGTATGTGTTGTACTTTCTTAGTTTTCTAAGTATACTTTTATGAATCATTTGTGGCTACCTTTCTTTTTACCTCAGAAAAAGGTGAATTAATCTATTATTGGTTTTCTGGTAGTTAGAGACAGTGTATGAACAATTGTGAACTGTTCTGGCCAATGTACCACTCCCTTATTAAGCAAGGGTTCTGGTCTTAGTGCTTCTTAGAATTCTTCACATAGTGGATACTTACAGACCCTGATCCTTTCCTTGGAGAATTAAATTAAGGCTGCAGCACAATAGGTTTCCTCTAAAACCATACTAGTACTGAATGTCAAAGTGTTACTTCAACCTAACTAGGTACATAGAGTGATCACATGACTACAGCTGATTGAGTTTGTAGACCAGACAGCTAACCTCATCTTTGTAAAGTCCATCCTGTGAAACTTTACAGATCAAATTATGTGGCAGGCAAAGTGCAGATCACACAGCCTCAGGTCACATCTGTTGCCTAATGTATATCTACCATTAGTTCAGGCCACAATGCATTGATATTCCAATTCTATAGTTCCTTAGTAACAGCAGTGGCACCTTTAAATCAACGAAAGGTAGAATCACTGCTGCCAACTCATGAGTTCTGTCACCCTGGACATACTTTATTGTTTACTTTATACCCCCCCCCATATACACACATACACACACACACACACACACACACACACACACACACACACACACACACACACACACTTTGGCATGACAAAGCAAATGTACAAATGTTCCTAAACAGACACAAGAAATGGCAAGCTAAAGTGTAGACATGTTTAAAAACATTTATAAACCTCACCTTTTAAGATATCAAGAGTAATATGTAAATAACTCCTAAAAATAAAAACGTGTTAGCTAAAAAATGAAAAAAAAAATTACATATAACTCTTTGATAAAGCAGTGAGGCTAAAATCCTATACTGCCTTAAGTGAAAGTTGTCTTAGTCTCTGAAAAAAAAAGAAATTATATTATTTACCCAAAGGTAAGGGTACTCAGTATGAATGGAAATAAGAAAGCAAATGTTCTCTAACAGATGTATGGGGGACTCCACCAACAAGACCCTAGTAATGCACATAAATAAGTTCTCAAAGATTCCTTACAAACCTTGTTTCACAAGATAGCCTTACAGATATGCACATTTATAAACCTGGTTTCACAAGATATCCTTACAGATATCCACATTACCCTTAAACATAACATTTATTTTAATAGAACAAAAATGCATAGTAATGTATTGATTTTCAGTAATGCAGAATCTCATGTTGTACAGTAGGACCTTAGAGTGTGTTTGGCACCTTGTTCCCTCTAAGGAGCTGGCTATTGCAATATATAGTTCTTAGGATGCAGAAATGGCCATAATGAAGAGGCAGAGGTGTAAAGTCCATTCATATCTTCAGCTTTATTGGAAAGATCCAGAATACTGGTGATTACATGACATAAATCCCTTTAGGCCAACACCCTTCTCAACTGTCCCTGATTTTCAGGGACGTCCCTGATTTTAACTCAAATTTTAGATCTCTCCCTCTTAATCTCTCCTAAAACTAGTGACTTTTGAAGGAAAGGTGGTAAATTACACTTAATGAATAATGACAATAATTAAGAGGTATAGACTTCTTTTACTTCAGAAAATGTGTATTAATTCATATGCTCTGACTCTGTCAATGTTTCAAGTTAATAGTACTAATATTTTAAAAGTGTCCCTGATTGCCCCTGATTTTTTCTTGACTTGTCCCTGATTCTGTTGAAATTTGACCCCGACTGGTTGAGAGGTCTGGTCTTTATAGAAATCCAAAGCATTGCAAGAAATTGTTACATTAAACATATGCAGCATTGTAGTCATTGCTCCAATATTTCTCTGGCTTAACATATCTCCCCCAGCATTAGTGGTAGATGATGTTGCAACATGAGAAATAAAACTCTCTGGTACTAGAACTGAAATGTCAAATTGAATTTACTTTTCAGTGGCTCTTCTCTTCCATATTATGCACCTTAGTGTTCAGCATGTCTTTTCTCAGACTTGTTTGTGCCAGATTTCTGGAGTTACATCACAATCATCTTTTCCTGAGAGGGTACGAATTTCTTCTGTATATAACTTCTTAAGACACTGAGCCTTGATCATGCTGCATTTTGTAAATATATCGATGACGTTTTTACAGACGAGATCATCAGAACTACTCACATTATATGATCTGAATCTAGTAGTTTCTGAAGTTATTGCAGTTTTCATATGAACTTTTGAAGACTTGACAGACGCTGGGAACTCCCCAGAATTTTGAACTTATTCTGTCTCGCTCTTTGTGTCTTTGATATAGTGGAATTTCTGTCTACTGTAATTCTTCTTTAATAAATCCATTGCTCTGATTTTTCTGGTTGTAACAAAGAATAAGTAAGAGGCAATTCAGAGTCAGATGGGATTTTTTGAGTAGGGCAATGGTAGCATTCGAACTCCCTGATAGAATCATAGGGTTACTAAAGAGGATATATGGCGAGTCTAAGACAAGAATTAAGGTGAGAGGGTTCCTCTCCAACAAGTTGTGTTTGAACAGAGGAACCAGGCAGGTTATTTGCTTTGTAGTTAACAGTTATTAGCAAAGAAAATAAGAAACTTTAAAATTCAAGGATATAACTTGTATGGTAATAAAGAAAAGTTAGCTCATTTGTTTATTTTTTATTTATTTTACATTTGTTTACCAGGAATGTCCAACTGGACAAAAGGCCCATTTTCAGTGGAGGCCAGGGGAGAAAATCTCCATAAAAAATTTACAAAATGAAAATTTTTAACAATAGATATATTTTAAAAAAGAAGTTTTTAACAGATGACATTATATAGAATTCAAGTGTATGTGTGATTAATGGTATTGACTACAAAAAGTAGCAACGTGGAATATAGCAGTAATGACAGGTATATTCATAAATATGAGCTTTATTTGCAGATGACATTATTTTGTATTTGATAAAGCAAGAAAAAGACACTTCAGTATAATTGAACTTTTGAGACAATTTCAAATTTTTTGAGGATATAAAAATAAATGAAAATGAAACAAAAGCTAAAAGCTATAGCAGTAAACCGTGTGTCCACACATGAATTGCTTTAGCAATACCCATATTTATAGGGACATGATAAGATGAAGTATTTATGTGTATGGAAAAATGGATTCTGTTGTGGCAGCTAAGGATATGTAGGAAGTAACTAAACCAAAGACAATACAAAAATTGAAAAGTTGGAAGCTCTTGATTATGAATATGGATAGCAAGATATAAGAAATGGAAATGGTTTTAGTACCTTTAGTTTTATATATATATATATATATATATATATATATATATATATATATGAATCTACTTTACTTACCCAAAAAAACACATCGCCAACATTCACTTCACCGAGATGAATACATCGACAAACCAGAAGACCGACATCTGGAACACCGACATTCTGACCAGAGGTAAGTAATTGCTTGGCCATCCTGTAGAACTATTCCCCTTACCCCCACAGTAGTGCGATCTCGGAGTTGGTATATTTAGTTAAGGGGGTGTGGGGGGTGAAGTCCCCCACATGTCTGGGTTTAGTTTTCTTTTTTGTTTTACTGTTTTTTTTAGAGATGGCCAAGCGGTTACTTAACTGAATGTCAGCGTTGTGGTTTTTCGGGTAAGTGAAGTAGATCCATATATATATATATATATATATATATATATATATATATATATATATATATATATATTTATATATATGCCTCTGGGAGGGTATCCTCCTGAGTTCCTAAGCACTTTATAGCTGGCTATAACCTTCTATAGCTAATTCTCATATGATCTCTCACACTTTGTAAATATTGTAAATAGCTTTTGACTTTTGACTTTAACTGTGTGTATTTGTTAAAATGTATCTGCACAATATTTTTCCATTATGGGTAATACTGCTCATGCTTTGTATTATTTGATATGTATTTGTACTTGTACATTTATTTTTATTGGATTGCCATCTTTACTGTAATCTGTTTCATGGCGCTTTTCTCCCCGGTCCTCTGCTGAAAATGGGCTCTCTGGGCCCAGTTGACTTCCCCGGTAATCAAACTGGAAATAAATAAAGATATACATACATACATATATATATATATATAGAGAGAGAGAGAGAGAGAGAGAGAGAGAGAGAGAGAGAGAGAGGGATGTATATAGGTCAGGCATATTTTTATCAACCCAAGGAGAAACTGTGGATGATAATTAATAGAATTTATTTGGGAGGGGAAGAATTAATTTAGATTAATTGATTCTCCCCAATAAAACTATTAAGTATTACTTGATTTGAAGGAATACTTCATTGCTACCTAGTTAAGGCTCACATACATTACTCAAGGAAAAGGTTATAAATTAAAATGGATGATGAAATGAGGGAGGTGTTAGAGAATTAAGAAGTGAGAACTATTTTGAATGCAGGATCTTAAGAAGAATTACAACAACCATACAGAATATTTGATTCCTAAAGTATCAGAAAATATTCTAAGTACTTAACCAGCTTAGGAATGGAGAAAGGACATTTTGCCAGTAGGGCTGATGATTGCAAGTACAGGTATAGAAAACAGGGAAGAGGGGCTTGAATTTACTGAAGAAAATTACCAAAGGAAGCAAGGTTTTGGCAGCAAATAACTAGTGAGGGGAAAAAACTAACAGGGTGGGAAAAGGCAAAGAAGAAATTTAGATTGTAGGTTAGAGACTGCATTCCCTACCAGAGACTGATAGTGTATAGGCAAAGAAGAAAGGATTGGGGAGTATTAAGTTAAATACCAGATTTGGTAGAGTTTTTAGTTGAATCTAGAACAGAAGCTGCTTTTAAAAAGGGGATAATTAGTAAGGCAAAAAAAAAAACGGGAGCACATAGTGTCATCGAATGTAATTTTGGAGAACACTAAAAGAGAGAGTGCTGTTTGCCGAAATTACTTTCGCTGACATTTGAGATTTTTTTCTCCACTGTTGTGCAACGTTGCTATATATAAGTCTTGGGGTGTTGCACAGGGGTATGTCCCCTTGCAAAAACAAAATTGTTCAATTGTCTGTTGACAGTGGTTTTGGCGAATGGGTTTAATTTTTTTTTCAGTTCACCAAAATTACCTTCGATGACATGACATGAATCCTAAAATATTGCATAATAACTATATTGCATAGTGGAAATGATCCAATTCTTTATCTGCTACATGGTACTAAAGATTACACAATGAATGCATGCTAGCCAGTATGGCAGCTCCTTTTGTAAGTAGATTTTTTAAAATTCTAAAATCATGTAATATTTAAGTCTTATGAAGTATAGTCATCTTGTACTCATAATCTCATTCTTTTGATCACTACACATAGCTCCTGGTCATAGATGAAAATAGAAATTCAGAATGGCTGATGAACTGGGAACATGAAAGGAGAATTTCACTCTCACTGTACAGGCACAGACCACAGAAGACTGAGAATACAGGCTATTAATGATCTTTATCATTCAGAGCTGGATTTAATTTCTTACATACGGGTCTATATTAGAACGTCAAATGTTCTAAATAGCGAACGCTCACATGAGCGAAAATGCAGGACCTCGAAAACACTCCCCGCTAAATATATATTCCAACTCCAAGATTGCACTACAGTGAGGAAAAGGCAAATATTCCTATCTTCACTGTACTGCGATAAAAAAAAATGTTGAGATCGTGCATTTTCGCTCATGTCAGCGTTCACTATTTAGAACAGTCAATGTTCTAATATAGACCCCTTACATACTATGTGATACTGAACGTGTCACTAGACCAAACCTCTAAAGTCACCCTGACAGAAGGTGCTTGCACTAGTAGTCTTGTCTCTAGATCGGTCTCCATATTCATGCACATTTACATATGCAAATGTTAGCATAATCTAGAGCTCAGTGTACTAAGATGTAAACAAACTACAGAATGGAACCTCAAGTTCCTTCTGAAAGTCAATATTTTCGGATACTGAACAAGTCATTTTACCAGACTAAAGCTTACAAGGCTGTTCTTGAATCAGGCAGTTATAGCTATTAGGGCTTACCCGGATAGTGAAGAGTAAATGAAGTTTAAAGTATACACAATATGATATAGATAAAGGAAACAATACAGTTTAATGACAGAGGTGTTAGGCTTCCAGAGCTGGGAACCTGTGACTGAATACATCAGCTCCAATTTGTATAAAGTGAAATTCCAAATGATTCCTTAACTGCTTACTCCTCCTGGATCTCCAATGAGGAAGGGATCAACTATGAAGAAACCAACCGATCTACTTCACTAACAAATTAATGGCCAAATAACTAGGTGAACATGTACCCTCATATGTATGTAAAAATGACCTGCTGTATATATGTATGTCACAAGGCCCATATGCACATATTAAACTAAACAGGGCCACATGGTCTCATCACAAACACCACCTCTAACAGATAAAGAAATCAGTGAGATGACTTTTCCTGGAATGAGTGGTATTGTACCATGTGATCACTTATTTTGAGTCCTATAGTAAATTTTTCTCTGTACTATCCAGTGAAATACACTAAAGGCTGGTGTATACTTTTAGATCCTACATGTTTCCTTACAACCCATGCAAAAATATACAGTGCCACAAAAGTCTAATGCTTAAATAACATGTTGCAATATCAAGTGAAAAAAGTCACCACTGTAAGCTTTCCATTTATAGAAGGTTTCATTCAGTAAAATCTCTTAGCGTATCTGCTTCCGTCCTTTACACTGTGGTGTGATCTTTGTGTGGACTTGAACAGTTATTTTTTTACTCGTTGGATCAATCACAAATAAAAAAAGATCTTAGATAGGGAAATCTGAAGATAAACGGAATGCTGTTATATTTCTTTCTCATAAATTTTTGAAATGACCTTAGGAAGTTGCTTTTAATGAGCATCAGAACTCAATGTTTATTAATACTCCAATCTCTAAAGACTGAGATTTCACAACACAATGGCTGAATAGCAAAACATTTTTCCAGATTTACAGTACTTTTTTTTTACTTTCTACAGATTTAAAACTGGAGAATAAACTAATCATAGCAAGTTTAATCATACATAAAATCATCAGCGGACCGGAGTTCTGCTGTGGCAACCCCTAACCGGGAAAAGCCGAAAGACACAACAACTATAAAAATACACTGAAATTAAAAATACTAAAAGGAGTGTATGTTTTCATATTTTAAGCATCTACATTTAATTCTACTACTTTACTTTAAAATAGGATACAAATGCTCACTCTCTCAAAAAGACTTATCTAGGGCTCATACGACAGCCCACCTTCTCAAATGATAAATCCATGCCTGCTGACCATTAGTGCAGTCAGATTTATCAGGATCCAAAAAGCATCTATTTGTCTTTGACCATCAGACTTGTATTGCAGGTAGTCATAAAATGCAGCATCCATTGTAGCTTTTGAATGGAATTCTTCACAAGTTCATAGTGGTGCCTCCTCACCCTCCCTACACATACAGATGTGTGTACACATTTAACACAGAAATTTCAATAAAATAATCCTTAATAGTATCCTGTCCCTTGACACATAGCCAGCACTTGTATATCATACAGCCACCATTCTCCTGAGACAAAGGGAAGCCTGTTGCACCCAACCAACCTGAAAAACAATCCTCCCCCCTCCTTAGTGTGAGAACAATGGGCTGACATTAAGATGACCCCAAACTAGAGTACTACAGTCCATGATCTCACATCATCTGGTTTCTCAGGCTATGCACATGCTTTATGTTAATCCTATGAAGTCACACCTTTTTATAGTTTGAGGAACTGAATAACAGCTAGGAATGTGCCTAACAAAAGAAAGAAAATATCATTCCCTGTCCTCGGCCTAGAAATAGTTTTGAAAGTTTTTCCTTTCAGAAGACTAGGTGGTATATTCTCAGTTTTGCCTGCTGGCAATTGCATGAGAAGGAATGAAGTATTGAGTTCTCTTATGGTATGAAAAAGGATACAACTTAATTTGGCAGCAGCTAGAGAGGCAAAGATATGCTGCAGCATTTCCTGATGCAAGCAAAGTTTGACCTTTTAATTGCAGCCTCAGGTGTTGAAATAGAAAGAACTGTCTCAAACTGAAAGTGTTATCAACTGCGTAATGCACTGATGTGTCATTTCTTTTGAAGGTATTAGCTCTGGCACACATCTCACCTTTAAATCCTCCTTTGATATGAATTCTGGCAACCTTGCTGCATAAGAAAAGCACTAACATCATAAGGGGAGGAGGATGCCACGGTACAGAGGAGCTTCAGCTGCACAACAAGATTGCTAACTGGTTAAAAATACACCACAATGAATGGATTGTACAAAAGAAAGGCTGGTTACCAGTGAGGTACTCATTATTCATTATAATCACAGCTATAAAAGGGAAAGGACAGGTGAAGACAGTAAAGCAATGAGAATGGCAGGGATATAGACCAAGGAGGTGGCAGCTGGGCAGACGTGTATGGCAGTAAGGAATGTAGTAGAAGTATGGGAACATGGGATGAGTCTGGTGAGGATGTCGGGGCTGTAAGAGTAGAAGGAGAAGAAAGAAGAAAGTAATGCACAGAAGAGACGTTCCATGTGCAGCAGAGCATGCGCAGACACAATGTCTGACAAAGAAGACAGTAAAGGTGGCTATGCAGGCAGTAAGTAACTTAAGGGATATCTGTGTAAAAGTAGAGATGAGATCAGCTATCTCAGAGGTGCTGCTGGCACTAAAGAATCCGGAAGAAAGTATTTCAGGACCTTAGTGAGTACTTAAAGGGCTGGTATGCAATACTGGAGTTTGGAATAACAAAGGACTGGGACAGGACGCAGTATAGGAAGATAAGGATCAGTGTGGCTAACAATATGACTGGGGGCATTGCAGCAACAAACTGCCAATTACTTATTTTATGTTGAATGGAAACAGATTAAACTGTCTTTGTGGGAATACTGTATGAAGTCTGTTACTAAACAGTGTACCCAGGTCACTTCTGAAAAGAAATACTTGTGCTTTTTGGCATTTTCGGGTCAATGAAAATAATAAAATAGAAAAATATATGTGGAACCACCTATACCTCTGTGAGGATGGGCCACAAAAGAATATATTAAAGGGAAGACTAAGAAAGAACATAACCACAATGATTATTTGAAAAAAAAATAATTGAATGAGGGAAATTCTAATCTGTTACAAACGTGCCAGTAAATACTCAACAATAAGAAGGCAGGCAAACAGACCACAGTCTACAAGCTGTGGGAGAGCAAAGGGATAGAAATTAAAACTGATACTATACAATACCGGGAATCTTGGGAAGAAGATGAGTCAGCTTCAGTTGCTTCTTCCTGAATAGAGATACCAAGTAGAAAAATGTCCAGGAAACCAAGAGATGTAAAAACTTTGACCATGGAGGATGAAAGCCTGTTAGACATCAGATGTCTATAGCATCCCCCACTCCCAGTGCAGGAAAGAGTATGATCTCATACGGAAGGTTGGGCAAACTGATGACAGCTTTACATTAGGCAGTTGCCAGGCAGATGCATGCATCTAGTATTGAGACAATTTACTGCAGCTACTAGATTTTAGATTTGACAGAATGCAAGAACCCCAATAAGGAACAATAACTTTCTAGAGCTGGTGTTTAGAAATGGAATGGGTGAGAAATAAAGCTGTGGGAACAATTGAGTTACAATAACTATTCTACAGTTTGTATGAATTTCCAACTGAGTGGGCTGGAAAGGGAGGAGGTTGTGAAAAAATCTTACACTATAAGATGATAGTCTTTAAAATGTCAGGAACAGGTGGACGTAGTAAAAAATCATCAAAATAGTCATAGGAAAGCACAGAACAATGCTTAATACGCTGCCTTTTATGGGAGAATCCATTGCTGAATGATTTCATTCATTTATAATTCAGTTCCCCATGATTACTCAAGTCGGTCAATTAATCATGAGGACCTCAAATACAAATAAACTTTCCTCACACGTTTTCTATGGCCATTGTCTTTCTAGGGGTGGGAATAGTGACTGAGCTATTAGCAGTCACCAAGGTGAGGTTAACATTAGTAATGTAATGCGTTCTGAAAAGAAGGAATCACATGAATGTAAGAAATCCAGAATAGTTATTAAAAACAGGAGAAGGGAACTGATGAGGGAAAGACAAGGACATACAGAAAAGCGATGACTGGGAGAAAAAGGCAGAAGTATTCAAAAGCCAAGAAGACAGCAGGGAAGATAATTAGGATGCCAACAGAAAGTATGAGAAGCAAACTTTGAAACACAATGTCTGATACAGAAAGACAAGTTATGAAATCATGTCACTGGAACATAGGAGCAGGTACAAGGAGGCGGGAAACCAGGTAAGGCAGCTAAATGAACTTTTCACCTGCAAAACAAATGTATAAATGGCTTCAGCTCCCCCACCTTACTGATTTGTACTAACCTATCCATAACCCTAACCTTTTCCCTAACCCTACACATTATATTACTTAAAATCCTTTCCCTAGCAGTATCACTACCAAGGCAACACTTGATCTCACTTTTGTAGCTGGGTTTACTGATACAGGGCCTTATTCAGTTGGAGAGAAGTATTCAATGTTTTATGATTCACTCTTGGGAGTCATTCTGTATCTTGAGACTTTTGCTTTTTTGTTCTACCATTTGTGAAATTTCCTCTTCTGACTTTTTTACCTTTCATGAAGCAATTGTATATATCAAACTGGCTTTGAGCTCAAGTGCAGCAACAAATGCTTTACAACAGAAGTTAGAATTCTTGCAATATTAGTAATCCTTTTCCCAATTAATTTCCTTGGCTTGTTCAATGGAGGTCTTTGAAGATTTTTGTGCAGCTGATTCTTTATCATTGATTTGGATCTGTGAGCATATCCTCTGGGGAAAAAACAGCATAAATCCAAGTTTTTAAAGAAAGTGATCGAGTGTAATAAAAGTTTCATGATAGCTCTAGCAAAAGCATTGCTTTTGTATGTCACAGATGGGGACTTTCATTAAGTAAATACTTCAGCAAGCAGATGAGGGAATGAGTTTAACATGGTAAAAAGTTTTGGATTTCATTTGTAGGAATATATGCTGTTGGAAATCAAAGTTCAGCATAAGCATCCTAACTGTATGCTTAAGGAGTCAATTTTTAGTCTAAGAGGAAACAGCAAAAAAAAAGTGAAGGGTGAGTCCGTGGAAAACCAGATATAAATGAAATGTGTATGTAATCAACTAGGTATGTGGTACACAGTATTGCTGCAGATGTAGTACAGTGCTTGAGTGCCAGTTGTATTCCCAAACGTTTTAAATAGATGGAACACAAGCTGACCGTTTCTTAAGAATCGGTGCCCTAAGGCATCTACCTGAGGAATGATTATAAGGCATCTGATTTTAACTTTACCTATTAAGATTATGGATTTCTAATTTTGACAGCTATGTTTCTTGGCAACAGAACTACATTAGTTGACTTGCAGTACTGTGAAGTTAAATAATGTTGAAATATGAAAGTCCACAATACTTGTGTATAAATAGCTGACTTATCATGAAGTCGTGTACCCCATTTCCTATTCAGAGAGTTCACAACCTACAACATAATGGTCTTGTTTGTCCACACACACAGACACACCCACACAGACACACACACACACCCACACACACACACACACACACACACACACACACACACACACACACACACACACACACACACACACACACACACACACACACACACACACACACACACACACACACACACACACACACACACACACACACACACACACCCTACCTTCATTGCTAATACTGCTTTCCCGATGCTCAATTAGCCCTGAGGGACCTGATGTCATCGCACACGTGATGACATCAGCGTCAGTGCAGCAAAATTTAAAAACAAAACCAAAAACCCAGACTTCACATGTCCGGTTTTGAATGGAATTTGTAACCGGACAATTTGTCAAAAAAACAGACAGTTCGGTCAAAAACCGGACAGCTGGCAACCCTATGTGTACTATAGTGCATTTCTACTTGATCACATTGACTACCATACTACACTACTTACTGAACTGTATGTTTTGCTCTGATATACTGTATCTCTGCCATAAGAGTGTTTTCTCACTCAAATTGATTACTGTATTATACATGTGACTATTGGAAGTGAGCTGCTAGCTGCAATTTGTTTTAACTTAGGATATTCTGCTATGTTAGATATTTTATGATGGAAAGCTGCTTCTAACCAACACCAGATTATAAGTTGCTATTGAAATTGTTTTTTTCTCATGGTTTTTAGCCTTTACTCTCTATTGTTTCTTGCCTATCCATCACTGCTATCTCACCCTCCACTGTTGCCTACTAACCTATACTATAACGTTACTTTTCCCTCTCTTCATTCTATTCTACTACTATCAACCAGCAGATATGGATTAATGAAAGTGTAAAGCTGTTATCTAATTTGCCAGTCCCCTCTCTCTAATTCTGCTCTCATAAATTATCTTTTCTTTCAGTTCCATGCCATTTTTTGAAAGAGATAGCCCCCACCAGAACCAGCCACCAGAAGGCTCCACCCCCTCTCCACAAGATTGGAATACCTGGTTAAGATATTAAATTGGGCAACTGTATAATTGCATGCACCCTACAGTTTACTAGGCAATTTCCAGCATTTATTGAAAGCTTAAGTGGTCTTCTAAAAGTGGTGTGCACACTAACTTGGATACTGTAAATAGAAATGCCCCCAAATTCTAGTACACTTCTTCAATTTCATATTAGTAGTATCAAACACTTGATAGACTTTAACAATTAAAAATTAATCATTAGTACTAAACTTGACAAGTTTATGTTTCAACACTCAGCTGATTTAACTGCTGCAGCTCCATCACTGTAACGGTATTTCTCTGGGTGGTAGTGCTTTTCAACTAGTGTGATCATAGTTAGCTGATTGTTTCTTTTCGACTGCCTGTTTGCCTGGTGGTGTGACCCGCTCCACTCGGGCTCATGCCTCTCCCCTACCATACCCATATTCCCACCCACCCCTGCTTCATTTACACTTATACACCATGTGTGGCCAAATCACATTCCTCTGACATCATCCACTCCACTATCCACTTTATCCATCCCTTTCTCCCTCAACCTTCCACTCCTCTCATATACCCAGGCAACTAAACTGCCATTCCCTCCCTATAGCTGTCCTACCTTAGCTCATGTAACCATAGCCCTTGCATACAAGTAATATCTAGGAATCACACTCTCCATCTAACTACATATTTTTCCTTCCTATCCAAATTTAACTAATCTGCCCAAGGCTCTACCATATAATATAGCTATAAATATAGAATAATATCAAATCAGGAATAACATACCTATTTACAATACCCCTCTCTCCTACTCTCTCCTTAAATTATCGTACACTTGGTTAATAAATTTACTTACTTCCCAACTCGCCTACTTTGTAACATTTTCTTTCAGCACTAAACTATACCGTGCTAGATAATCACTAACTAAAAAACATAACCTAAATATTAACAAAATGCTCCAATATACCTCAGTACCCTAGCAGTTCTGACAGCACTTGCCCATAGTACCTCATACCATGTCAGTCTAACTGACTCTACACCCCACCATTCCACCACTACCCTCACTCTCAGCACTCCACTTACTTCACTTCTCTTATTAACTCATCCATTTTCAACATATCAACAGCTCATTACTTTCCCTACTTATCCCTTCCTCACCATTATTCCCCCAAAGCTTCCCTGATATATGATAAGTACATGGCCAAAATCATAAAAATCATAAACTATGTTGTATCTATACTATCTCTCCGCAGTGTTGTACATCCTAATCCCGGTTCACCTACTCTTACTTCTAGCTCATCCATTCAACCCTATAGTCACCCTCATACTATGCTACAACTCCCTAGGACAGCTGTAGGCCTATTAACACTAAATGCAAACATAAGACGCATTACTAAAAAATTCATGACCTACATGCCAACCTCTCACTATATTCACCTGATATTGTCCTGCTAACCAAAGCTTGGTTAAAACCAGACATTACAAATAATGAAATATTGGCAACAGGTTATGATATTGCATGTAATGACAGAAAAATAAAAAGGGAGATGGGGTAGCCATTTTGTTTAAAAATCAGCTTAATGTTGAAACTTTGGACCTATTCATTCCTACTCTTGACAAAGCTGAAGTTATCCTTACCAGACTAAAAATTAAGCCCTGGAAATGTATTAACATAATTGGATGCTACATCCCACCTGGTAGTAGCATACCCGTGCTAGAAAACTTACTAAGCTGGGCCACCGATACACTCTCTCATGAAACAGTCATTATGGGGGACTTTAATATTGATTGGCTAACTTGTAAATCTAGCAATCCAACTAATTTCATCAACCTCTATGGATATCACCAAATAATCCAGTCACCCACCAGAATCGATAAATCATCAAAGAGACACTTCTGGATGTCTACCTGACAGCCAGAGTGACCACCTACCAACCTTCATACTAAGACAACGCACATATCAATCTAAACCTACAACCTACCAGCGAATAAGAAACCAAAAAAAACTTAAAATCCACCAATTTTAATAATACTATAAAAGCTGTAATTGGGAACCACTTAAGACCCTCAACCTTAATGAAACAGTTAATTACTTTAACTCTACCTTTCTAGACATACTGGACTCACATGCCCCTCCTAGAACCATCAGAATTAAATACAAATTTGCAATGTGGTTTACCAAAAACACTAGATCTTTACTGAAAACTAGAGACAAAATTTGGGACCAATGGCATTAAGCAGTATCTCAAGCCTCTAAACAATTACACCTAGAGCTAAGAAATAAAGCAAAGAACTTGGTGAAACAAGATGAGATCAACTACTATCACAATATACATAAAAAACATCTAAATAATCCTCAAACATTCTGGTTAGCCTTTAACAACATTCTCCTACCTGATAAAGCTGGCACACACACCCCCATCCACAACAAACTCCTCAGATAATATAGCCACACAATTCAACAAACATTTCACAGAATCTATTCTCTCCCTAACCAGCCCTCAACCATCACACATCCCCAAAGAACCACCTAAACCAAATGATAACAACTTCACCCTACAAGCTGGGCCTATTGACATGATTAAAAAACTACTAAAAAAAATAAAAACCCACAACATTAGCCACAGACAAAGTACCAGCTGAGTTTCTGAGAACTGCAACAGACACAAAAGCCTCCCTTGTAGCCATCTTTATTAACAGATCTATATCTGAAAATCTAGTCCCTGCTATCTAGAAAATTTCCCATATAATTCTACTTCACAAAGGAGGTAATTCAAGAGAACTGACAATCTATCATCCCATCGCCATTCTTTCTCCCCTATCTAAAATCCTAGAGAGGTGCATACATAAACAAATCATGGAGTACCTTAATACTCTCAAACTCCTGTCTAACACACAACACAGATTTCGGCCTTTTCATAGTACCATCACTGCCCTAATGTCATTCACGGACACAGTTAATAACCACACTAACAATGGAAAATTTGTATCTGCAATCTTTCTGGACTTCTCTAAGGCATTCGACACAGTAGCACACAAGAAACTTATTACTGTCCTGTCGGATCTAAATCTCAGTGAACCTACTGTTGCTTGGTTTCAAAACTATCTATCAGGTTGACACCAAGCAGTTCTATAGCAGAAAGACCTTTCCCCTCTACTTCCAGTTAGTTTTGGTGTTCTTTCAATGCTCTATTTGTGGTCCCCTACTGTTCTCTATTTTTACTAACAACTGTCATACCTCTACACTACATGCTGCTGTCATCCTATATGCACACGACTCCACATTAATATGTGCTGCTTCTTCTCTTCAAGAACTTCATTCACAAACACAAGTCTCCTTTCTCTCTGTCGAATCTTGGCTCTCTAACTTCCAACTTATTCTTAACCGTAATAAAACTAAACTACTGCTCTTCCACCCAACTAGGTGGACTACACCATCCCATCCGTTCAACATCACATCCAAAAATAACACAGTTACCTCACCTGCCACCCACACTAAACTACTTGAGGTCGCAATTTACTGTAATATGAGATTTGATAGTCACATCTTCCATGCCGTAAAAAAGGTGCACAAAAAATTGGGTGTCATATACAGAAACAAGCAATTTCTTGCAAGAACAGCTAATTAAACAATAGCATATACTCACCTCCTCCTCTCAACACTTACCTATGCTTCTCCAATTATCACTAAAAAAAGAAAAACAGACATTGCCAAACTTGAGGCATATTACAATAAAACTGCCAGGTTTGCTACCAGCTCTTCCTATAGATCTCACCACTGCATAGCCCTAAAGCAACTTAGATGGTTAGAATTACCACAGCTCAACCATTATAACCAACTTGCTCCAGCCCATAAAATTCTGCATCATCCTGAAAAAAGCACTAAAAAAGCTATTTCATCCCTACACCAGTAATAGAGTGTTACGCTCCAATAATAAACTCTTCCTTGATAAAACTAAAGCAAATAATACAGCAGATGAATCCCTCTACTCAAATTTCATAACTAGAAGATGGAATTCTTTACCCACCAACTTAACAGCTACAACCTCCATAACACAATTCAAAAAATCCTTAAAAGCTCGCCCGGCCGATACATGGCTCTGCTGTTGTGCTACTGTTGGCTAGGACCAATCCTCAGTATAACACTGACACTTTAATAAGTATGTGAATTTGCCCTGTGTCACAGGTGACAACTCAGTGAAGGTGTTTGGGGAAAACAAAAGCTATTCTACTTTTCTTCCTCTACTATATTCCACACTTACTAACTAGTAACTGGCTATTCTCACCTTCCTCTATCAGCATTTCCACAGTGCAGACCACAGTACCTCCACAGTGGAATCAACTTGTTCCTTGTGAATCTTCCTGCCTGTCACTCAGACTTGCCTAATTTAAAAAATGCCCTATATCTCTCAGACTTATGATATGTGCAATGGACTATACTGGTTGCCAGATTTATAAATCTGTATATAATTGCTTCCATGAATGAAATCTGTATTTTATTATAACCTTCCCTGTATCATGACACCTTCCCAAAATTGTAGAATTGTATATATTAACTTTGGTGTAAGAATTTTGTGTATCATGACACTTCCAAAATTGTAAAATTGTATATATTAACTACTGTGAAAGCTATTTGTGTATCCTCCAATTATTGTAATAAATATTGTTCATAAGCACAGAGCTTTTCTCCCCGGGCCTCCACTGAAAAAGGACTTTGTCCAGTTGGACTTTCCCATCTACCAAATGTAAAATAAAATAAAATACACAGCTATTTACCACCTATAAAATTGTCTGACATCCATCTGCCTGTTCCAGCACTAAAATATTCTACACAACTATGTTCCCAGTTGGTCACTGTAATCCATTGACCAAAAACTCCTGTCTGTCTACAAACCTATCAAATCTGATGGGCATTGTCTGTATTTGTACAAGGTTGGTAAGGTTTGGAACTCCTTACCTGTATCCATCAGGTCAATGCCCTCCGTCCCATCTTTCAAAACCATTCTGAAAGACTTCCTAGCTAAAATCTGGCTTTGCTCTTGCTCAAAACCAGGATAAACTATATCCCTAAATGTGAACAGTTACCTTTTCATTCCTTAAACCTCCTTACCCTCCCTTTTCCACTTACTTCTTTATTTCTATCAAGTTCTGTTCCACAGCTTTCTCTCTAAATATACCATACGCCTGTTTTTCCCTCAATTCATATTGCAATTCATGTTTGTATTAGACTAACTTAGCTTTAATTTCTCTACAAACTTTAAACAATTCTATAAATATTAAATGATTGTCATACAACTTGTATCAATTCTTAATCAATATTTTCATATTATCACTAGTTTGTTATAATTATTTAAACTGCAGATGTTTTTGTTTTATTTTTGAAGATTGTAAAATTATTGTTCTTAAAATGTTTTTGTAATAATTTGGAGCTTTTCTCCCCAGGCCTCCTCTGAAAATGAGCTTCTACCCAGTCAGACTTTCCCAATAATCAAATGTCAATCAATAGATGAATAAATAATGTAACATAGGCAATTTATTCTTCAAGGGCAGTAGGCACTGAATTTGTAAATGAAACACTGAAATATAAAGTTGTTTGCTAGTAAAAACTTCTTTATTAGTTACAGATCTTTTTAATGTGGAATTGTTCAGATGACTTTTAACTTCTACAGAGATTGTCCATATTGATTGATATTGGTGGATTGGAATGACAGGAGTTTCAAGGGCCTTTTATTGTTGAAATGTACTGAAATGGGCAGCTTTGCCATTATTGGTTCATATGTTTTGTTTCACTGCATACTGGAAAAAAAATTAAAAACTACAAATTTAAAACACACTGTAACAAGTGGTGCTGTATTATACAAGAAATACAATTTAATACAATCAAGAAGATGAATGAAAGAATACATGCATGTGTGCATGGTCCTAAAACTGTGTGCAAGGAGCCTATGTTTCGAAAACAGCCCAAAGGTAAACTTAATCCACCACTGGCTAGATGCATTTTCTTGAATGTGGGTTTCAATGCCATTTCAATGAATGTGAATTTTAAGGGCATAGAATTTTATTGTTCATGCTAAGTCTGGTTTTATTGTTATACTGTATTGCTTTGTTTAACAAATGTCTATCAATGTTTGTGCTATAACATTTGAAATAAAAGTTTTAAATTAAATCTAAATATCTGTAATTACTGTAGAAGTAAAGAAGAAAATAGTATCCACACTGACAGCTCTGAACAATGTTTATGGTAACTGGGGATAAATAGCCAAGTAATATGCTGAGGGGGAGCTAGGGGGGCTGCTGGGGGTCCTGATCCATTACCCTGCCTCGGGCCTCATTTGACCATGATCCAGTTCTGTGTACAGCTGATCAGGCATACCAGATTGTCTGCTGTGCAAGGTCATGATACAGTGGGAATTGCAGAATTTACCAGTTTCTCCATATTGCAATCTCACAGTTTGTATAAAGGGTGACTCGATGTATAGACTGTTCAAATCTTTGTGATTTGAACAGTTTTGAATGTGAGACAGGAATTCATTGTTTGGATAGTTCAACCATCTGTCATACACACACAAGTATATATATATATATATATATATATATATATATATATATATATATATATATACACATATATACATACGTATATATATATATATATATATATATATATACTTTACCTTCAAAATGTTGATTGCACATAGTCAAATGTACACATCGCCAACAAATTTCTGCAAAATCCATACTGCCGAAATTTCAGAATGCCGAAATAAAACTGAACTGTGACATTTCCGACCACTCCAGACCTAGCATGGGTCAAAGAGGGACAAGATTGGAATTTTGGTGTTTGAGTTTTTTCAGAAGTCGGAGGTTGGAGTTCACGTAAGTCGATTCAATGATGGGGTGGTCAACATTTTGATGGTAATATATATATATATATATATATATATATATATATATATATATATATGGGTCTACTTTGAAATCACAAAATCTTACTTTACTGAAGATTGGAATATCGAGACCGGAAGACCAACTTCTTAAAATCCTGAAACTTTACAATATCGAGTTGGAGAATACCAAATCTGTGAAGATAGGTATTGTGTTGTTTTTGAATAGTGTGGTATCCCTTTAAGAAGTGTTGCATTTTAGTTACTATATGTGGCGGACGTTCTGTGTAATGGTGAAGGCAATTTGTGAGCTTATTTTGTAAAAGTGGTGAAGTAAAGGGTAAGGAAGATTTTATTTCTGAGGGTAGGATTCATGTGTTTGTAAGTAAAGTGTGTTAGTGTTGTTTGCGATGCTGGGATAAGTGAATGGGAGTGGATGTGTTTTTGTTAGCAGGATGTAAGTGTTTAGGGAAGGGAGAGGAGTATGTGTTAGAAAGTATTCAGACATCAGTTATGGAGATAGCAGTACATTGGGGATCGAAAAATTCACCTTTCCTCCGCTGTAGTGTGATCTCAGAGTTGGTATATTAAATTAGCAGGGGGTGTGGGGGTTGCATGGGGGCTTGCCCCCTGCTTAAATGTAGAAAAATCGGCAGTGCTTTATTTTGTATTTGTTGGTTTGTGTTTTGTGGTGTAAGGCGGGAGGTTTATGTTTGCATTGTTTTTCAATATTTTGGGACTTGATATTATGCAGTTTCAGTATATTTTAGTTTTGTGGTTATGGTCTCGGTATTCCGGTCTTTGGTAAAGTAAGATTTTGTGATTTGAAAGTAGACCCATATAGATATAGATATATACATACATACATATATATATATATATATATATATATATATATATATATATATATACACACACACACACACACACACACACATATATATATATATATATATATATATATAAATATATATTAACATATTAACTCTAAGATCACTGTACCTCAGAGTAAGAAGAATACTCTGAGGTCCTGTGATTTCCAACTTTAGTACTTATAAACCCTGTTTTTTGCACAGGTAATTTTGCTGTTTGGAAGATCATATTTGCTGTCTATGTAATTTCAATGAGAACCCCCATAGAATGCTTAATGAGGAGAATGGGTAACACCTGGGATGTAAAGTGAAAAAAGCATAAAATCACAGCTTTTTGAGGAACATCATCTAAAGGCAGCATATTATAAAAGGGGGACTGAACTGGAAAAAAAGTAGGAAACAGTCTTGCTGTGCTCATCACATTCAGTATTGCTGACAGTGTAAGAAAGCAGTGGCAGAAGAAGAAAGGACAGGTAGCATCAAGCTGAGTAGATTATGGGAGCCCAGTAAAAGTATTTTTATAACATCAAGCATTGTGCAGCTGCTTTTCTGCTGTGATAAACATTTCTGCAGTTTGTATTTCTACTTAAGTAGTGTGGGTAGTTGTTGCATTGTCCATATTCAGGCTTGCGTTTTGGACCTAGCTGTTTGTTTGTAGAGGCTGTGTCTGAGCACATGCTCCAGGCCATCTTAGTTTAGCCAAAGCCATTCTTGCATTTCAGTGAGAGAGGAGTGTTTATGGTCATTGGCTGATTGGGGTTACCTGGACTACGGCTTAGAGTAAGCACCTCATTGGTTCTTTCGAGCTTTTTTTAAAGTTGTTTCAGGTTTCAACTTTCTGTTACCTAAGAAGTTAACTTGTGAGTGTTTCTGCCATTTCACACTGAGCTAATTGGAGGAAGAGCACTGAGCAAACCCTGATCTGTGGTATATAACATTAAGTATCATGTTTTTGCTTATTTTTAAGAGTTATTTATAGCACTTTTATTATCTGCTACATACTTTTCTAGCTAGTTTCACTGTCTGTGAGGTATTAACTGGAAATTTTCTACATTTGTTAAGCACCTGTTTGGGTTTGTTTGTTCTGATTTCCTGCCAAGTAGTGTATCACATAACTTATATGTTTGCAGTTAAAAGCACTCTCTAGAGTCTCCTTGCTTCTTTATCTGTTTAAAACTTTCATTTAAAGGCTCACTGTGGCTGTTCTGCTGTGATAAACATTTCTGCAGTTTTTTTTCTACCCAAGTAATGTGGGTAGTTGTAGCATTGTCCATATTCAGGCTTGCAATTTTGGGCCTAATTGTTTGTTTGTAGAGGCTGTGTGTATGAGCGGGAGCACTTTACATGCTCGAATTACTGAAAGCTCGAATTCCATATGGTAGAGATCATATGCTCGAGCTTTCAGTAACTCGAATGTGTAAAGAGTTAAAAAAAACTCTTTACTTACCTTAAAACATTACTTACTCACAGAGGCAAGGATCCCTGTACGCTATGTGTGCAAGTAATATTTTCATCTTTTTTGCGATGTTGAGAGGAAATGGGAAATCTCCCATTTTGCGCTTCCGCATACAGTGCAAAATGGGAGATTTCCCTTTTCCCCACTGTAGCGAAATCTCAGAGTTGGTATATTTAAGTAGGGGGGTGTGGGGGCACAGGGGGGCAAAGCCCCCCTAAAAAAGCGGTTTGACTTTTTTTTTTTTTCATTTCATTTTAGGAGTTAGAGTTTCCGAAAATTGAACTTATGGTCTTGACCATATGAAGTTCGGGTTTTGGGGGATTTGAGCTTCTAAAGTGAATCCATCTGAGCACATGTTCCAGGCCATCTTAGTTTAGACAAAGCCATTATTGCATTTCAGTGAGAGCGGAGTGTTTATGGTCATTGGCTGATTGGGGTTACCTGGACTATGGATTGGAGTAAGCACCTCATTGGTTCTTTTGATCTTTTTTTAAAGTTGTTTCAGGTTTCAACTTTCTGTTACTTAAGAAGTTAACTTGTGAGTGTTTCTGCCATTTCACACTGAGCTAATCAGAGGAAGGGCACTGAGCAAACCCTGATCTGCGATATATAACATTAAGTATCCTGTTTTTTGCTTATTTTATGAGTTATTTATAGCACTTTTATATCCACGGTGGTGGTGCTGCGGTAGCATTGTCACCTCACAGTAAGATGATGTCCGGTTCGATTCTCAGCTAGAGCGTCTTCTGCGTGGAGACATGCGTGAATGGGCATACCTTCGTTGAAGGTTCTGCATCAGGGCTGGTAACTCGGCATGTAAAAATCAACTACCAATCATTAGCGGACCGGAGTTCCGCTGTGGCGACCCCTAACTGGGAAAAGCCGAAAAACACAACAACATTTATAGCACTTTTATTGTCTGCTGAATACTTTTATAGCTAGTTTCACTGTCTGTGAGGTATTAACTCGAAATTTTCTACATTTGTTAAGCACCTGTTTGGGTTTGTTTGTTCTGATTTCCTGTCAAGGAGTGTGTCATCCTACTTATTTGTTTGCAGTTAAAAACATTCTCTAGAGTCTCCTTGTTCTTTTACCTGTTGAAAACTTTCATTTAAAGGCTTACTGCTGCTTTTCTGCTGTGATAAACATCTCTTCAGTTTTTTTCTACCCAAGTAGTGTGAATAGTTGCAGCATTGTCCATATTCAGGCTTGCGTTTTGGAGCTAGTTGTTTGTTTGTAGAGGCTGTATCTGAGCACGTTTCAGGCCATCTTAGTTTAGCCAAAGCCATTCTTGCATTTCAGTGAGAGGGGAGTGTTTATGGTCATTGGCTGATTGGGGTTACCTGGACTATGGCTTGGAGTAAGCACCTCATTGGTTCTTTTGAGCTTTTTTTAAAGTTGTTTCTGGTTTCAACTTTCTGTTACTTAAGAAGTTAACTTGCGAGTGTTTCTGCCATTTCACACTGAGCTATATCGGAGGAAGGGCACTGAGCAAACCCTGATCTGTGATATATAACATTAAGTATCCTGTTTTTTGTTTATTTTTATGAGTTATTTATAGCACTGTTATTGTCTGCTGCATACTTTTCTAGCTAGTTTTGCTGTGTGTGAGGTATTAACTGGAAATTTTCTACATTTGTTAAGCACCTGTTTGGGTTTGTTTGTTCTGAGTTTTGTCTCCCAGCCTCCCTCCCTATTGGTATCCTGTTCTTATACTTGGTGGCATTGCAGTTGCCCACCCCTATTGTAAATTTGATCTGGGACACTCCTCCCATTTTAGTGTCATTACCTCATTCTACGTAATACAAGGAGAACATTTGAGAAGGCCAACCCACTTAGTTCTTAATCTTGAGTTATCTTCTGCTCCTCCTTACTCCCTTTCCACTTTACAAAAAAAAAACAATTCTAAGCTTGTTTCCTGCCTTTCCTGTCAGTAGTCTAGTCCAGATACAGATTTGCTGTATCCAGGACTGTTTGTAAACTTCTGAGCCCCTGCCACTTAGCTAGGGTTAAACTATTCCTGGCACCATAAAGTCTGCTCTTCACATTTTTCTTTAGAACTAGCCAGTTTTTTTTTAGTTTTAGCACTCAAATCTGTTTCTTTGAGCTCAGCACTTGTTCAGAGCTCATTGTAAGCAGTAAATAAGCTACAAATTACTACAGCACTCAACTTTCCTCAATTGTCTAGAGGTAAACAGGTTTTAGTACTTAATAAATAAGCACCTATCCATGCATGTCTAAGGGTCAGCTCCTGGTGTTTTCTCCTGTCTACCTAATGAATCTGGGCATCTTGGGGCAATGCTGCAATTTCCTCATGTACACAGACAACCTTCTCCTCCTACCACCCAACACTACAACTTGTGAGAGATGGACTTATATAGCCAAACTGGAAGCAATGCTCTCTTCACCCAAGACTATACTAGACAGTCAAGAGGAGAGGGTAAACACTTGCACTACACCACACTCATCACATAGTCCCTCAAAACCTACACCACCAAAACACACACATAGAAACACAAAACACACATCTACATTCATGCATTCATGGAGGCTCTTAATAAAAATCTGCCCAAGCAACAGGGACCTTCAAAGCAGAAACGCAAGCAACCTCCACCCCCCCCCAACACAACTCAAATGACACATAGCCAACAAACTCAGTGTGCCACTCAAACACAGCCCATAAGGCATAACAATGTACCCAACACTCTCTAGTCATAGGTGACTCTATAGTCAGGCACACTGATGTTCCACTCACCAGGCTAAACAAAGAGAAAGTTACTGTCAGCTGCATGCCAGGTGCCAGGATCTGCCACATAATGCATGCACTCAGGTCACTCCACAACAAGTACAAACATGACTCTGTCATTGTCCATGTTGGTGTGAATGACCTGAGATGTACCTCTCTGGACTACATGAAAAGAGACATGGAGGAGATATCCGATCTTGTAGCCCAGTCAGGTATGACCCTAGCCCTCAGTGGCATCCTGCCATCACCCAGAATGATACCACAGTACAAGGACAAAATGACTGACTTCAACAATTGGCTAAGCTACTGGTGTCATTCTAAGGGGATCCAGTATCTGTCTGCATGGGATGACATGATTGACAGACCACAATGATTTGCCAGAGATGGCCTGCACCTGTCGCCCTTGGGATCCTGGATACTGGCTAAGGGTCTTGCCACCCCTATAGTGCCTTTTTTAGGCAAGGTTCAAATGACAAACTCACCACTGTAACAGGTACAAGCAAGCAAAATCTGAGGGTAATGCTACTCAGATTGCTGCAGTGACAGAGACCTGGTCCAATGCTCCAGAGAGCATCCCTGCATTACCAGGCTATAATTAATACCACACCTTTCGGCCACCTAACCTGGACTGAAACACTAAAGATGGAGGCATGTCCATATTCATTAAGGATATCCACACCTCCAGGCTAGTTGCTCAGCATAATGCATCTGAGATTATCCAACTGTAACTAATTCTGGGCAAGACCGCAATCCAAATTGTAGCTTGCTACAGATCTCCCACCATGCCCCAGGAGTCCCACTCCTCATTTCTTGATACACTGGAAAATATTAGGGTACAGTCTAATACCTTAATAATGGGTGATTTCAACTACCCTACCATTAACTGGGAAAACTACTCATGTACCAAATCTTTTGCTCAACATTTTCTGGCATTCATAAATTCCAATGCCTTGGATTAACTTATCCACAGCCCCGCCAGGGGCAGCAATATCCTAGACCTGGGCATTACCAACATGAGCAACTGGTGTTCCACACCAGAAGTCAATTCCACATTGGTCAGATCCGACCACATGCTAATCAACCTACACATCCACATCCCGCCCCCACCCCCCATTAGGGAAACCACCGTAAAAAAATTCTCCAAAGCCAACTTCACGCTTCTTAAGACAGAAGTGGGAAACTTCAAGACACCCATGCAAACAGACAATAGAGGTACAACTGCTAAGTCCTACACAAATGCACTTTATAAGCATTTACATGAGTGCAGGGATCGTGCAATCCCTAACAGAACCAATATGTTATCCTCCAAAAAAGGAAGCCAATCTGGTGGTCCCCTGCCATAAACAAACTCTACAACAGAAGAAAGAAACTGCTGCAAAAAAGAGTAAAATACCATGATTGGAGGAACTCCCTGGTCAGCCTCAGTTAAAAGCTGAGATCCCTCATAAAATCCACCAAAGCTAGTTATGAAAACAAAATCACCACTGATTCAAAAGACAACCACAAAGCATTCTGTCAAGAATTGCAATGGCAACACTCAGATCTGCTCTGAGTTACAGCACAATGGCACTAAATATACAGAACCAACTGATACTGCCAACATCTTGGCAGATAGGTTCAGTGCTAACTTTACCCCCTCACACCCCCTAAAGGCCCCATCTCTATATCGGAAGAATACAAAGTTCCTGTAATCACGGCTGCACAGGTAAAAACCACACTCTCCAAAGTCAAGAACACAGCATCCATGGGACCTTACAACATCACAGGCTGCATTCTACATGAACTACAGAATGAACTGACATCCCACCTAAGGCTTTGTGCCCACTGAATGGCACACAGTGAGAGTTATACCACTCCACAAAGGGTGAGCCACCACGGACCCTGGAAACTACCGCCCCATTAGCCTGACGAGCCTTGTCTGCAAGGCTATGGAACGTATCATCATGGAACCGTAAAAAACACAAGAGGCCAGGTACCTAAAACAACAAAGAAACCAATGCAGCACACAAAGGTACCAAGTAAAGGTAGTCAAACCCAAAGCATGAAACACAATCCAAAGTGGAAGCACCAGCAGTTTATTTAGTACATTAATGCAAATATTTACAAGGTGTTTTCGTCCACAAGACTTCTTCAGATGTAACAATGTTATATCAATATGTGAATATATGAATATCAGGATAAGGATCAGATGAGAAGGCAAGAAGTGTGAAAAAGGCATAAATATGATTATAA
This sequence comes from Protopterus annectens, assembly GCF_019279795.1. Classification (NCBI taxonomy): domain Eukaryota; kingdom Metazoa; phylum Chordata; order Ceratodontiformes; family Protopteridae; genus Protopterus; species Protopterus annectens. The sequence continues at coordinate 1,109,153,856 of NC_056741.1, forward strand.
GTATAGAAAACTCCTGGAACAACCTCATGTCTATCAGGAACTGATGCAGGAATGGTTAAGGAGAGGTGAATTTAAAAGAAAAAAAAATGACAGGTTAATATTGGCAGCCCAGGATAATGGACCATGTACATGTTGGTTTACAAAGTCCATTAAACATAAACATTGAAAGAGAAAAATGCAGGTGCTATAAAACAGAACTGAAAACAGTCACACATATTGTTGCTGGGTGTGATACATTAATGGCAGATGACCTCTATAATGAAAGGCATAATAATGTGGCAAGACTGTTGCATTGGGGATTGTGCAAATAATATTTAAGTAATTAAGAAGCATTGGAAACATGAGCCACAAACCATTATAGAGAATGATGAAGTTTATATCACACGGGATCACCCATTACCAACAGTTCAAAAAATGGATGTAAGAAAACCAGATATAGTAGACCATGAAAAGAAGACAAAAGTAGCATTGATCATTGAAATTGCTACACCCAGTGATTACAGTGTATTACTTACAGAGAGACACAAAGTCATAAAATACTGAGATCTGCAAGCAGAAATGAGGCCAACGTGGAAGAAGATAATCAGACAGTTTCAATAGTAGTAGGAGGAATGTGTCTCATAAAAAAATAATCTACAGCTGTCATTAGATATCCTACCGATACATGTAACTGTATGAATTGCAGGAGTCATTACTGGGCACACTGCAGGTGGTGCGAAGAGCACTTCTGGCTGCCATCAAAGATTGAAACAATACTAATTTCATGAACTTTAATTATACATTGACTTAGGAATGGGGTCCATTCCTGTCATGGTATTAGAAACCCAAAAGACTTGGAGAAATTTAACCGACCAAAATCTCCTTTCTCCATTCTTGTATTGAAAATACTTTCTGCTACCTTATGAATATAATGTTCTACATGACTGCTGTTATTCTCATTAAGGATCTGCATCCAAAATACCAGTCTCTTTTTATTTCTTCAGTTTCTCCTCTGCTTCATCATCCTTTTCCACTTTGAATGATAGCATTCTGCTTTTGTTATGTATATGGGCCTCAACTGTATAGCTCTAAAATATACCTTCAAATCAGGTAGTCCTAAACCACCCTGTTCTATTGAAAGGATCATCTTATCCCACATAATGTTTGCCCTCTTCCCCTCCCAGAGAAATTCCTTCAACTCATTATTAATTACTGTCCACAACTTCTCCTCTGGTTGATAAAAATATGCCTGACCTGTATATAAAACTAAAGGGACTGAAAACATTTTTCACTACATGTATCTTACTATCCATAACCATAAAAAAAGAAATTCCAGTTTCTCAGTTTTTGTACTTTTTTTTGTATTATCTTTTGTTTAGTCTCTTCCTGCATATCCTTAGCTGCCATAATAGAAGCCTTTTTTAATCAATACTCTTAAATATTTCATTTTATCATGTCTCCATAAACATAGGTGTTGCTGAACCAATTCATGTGTGGGTATATAATTTACAGCTATAGCCTTTGTTTTGTCATTATTAATTTTATATCCCAAAAATACTTTACACTGTCTCAAAATGTTCTATAACACTGAAATGGCCTTTTCTGAAATTATCAGGTACAAAATAATATCATCTGCAAATAAAGGCAACTTTTCTAGACTACCATACCAATTACATCCTTGGATTTCTGAGTCCTTTATTTTCTTTGCCAATGGCTCTAAATGTAAAGCAAATAACAAAGAGGAAAGAGAACATCCCCGCCTGGTTCCTCTTTTCAGATACAATTAATGAGAGAGGAAACCCTCCACTTTAATTGTTGCCTCCAATCCTTCATGATGATGATCATCATCATCAGCCCCCTTTTCCCCATTTTCTACATGGTGTCGGGTTTCATATTAACTGTCGCCATCTCTCTTAATTCAATGCCACACTCCTACTTTCTTCAAAACTCATGCCTGTCTGTCGCAGATCTTCTTTCAAACAACCCCTCCACTTCTTTGCTGAATGTCCTCGTTTCCTCTTACCTTCTTCCTGTTTATCCCAAATCTTCTTCGCCAGATTGTCTTCTGCTTTTCTGCATGTGTCTGAACCATTGTAATCTGTTCTCTTTGATCTTTTCTGCAATTGGAGCTACTTTGGCTTCTGCTCTTATGTCCTCATTTCTTCATCTGTCCTAAAGTGTGCATCCTACCACCCTTCTCAAGCACTTAATTTCCATTACATCTTTACCTGCTCTGCATTTACTGCCAGGTTTCTGTACCATACAGTGGTACTGGTCACACCACTGTCTTATACACCTTACTTTTCAGCTTCTTTAGCATTCTTCTGTCATAGACTACACCTGAGACTCTATGCCAGTTGACTGCAGCCACTCTGATTCTAGCTTTGACCTCTTCATTCAGACTTCCCTCCTTCTTAACCATCCCTGCCAGATACTTGAAGCTATTCACCTGTTCCACTATCTTCCCTTCTATCTCAATTTTCAGCTTCTTCTGATTTCCCCACATTTCTGCCATTACCACTGTCTTTTCTATGCTCAGTTTCATCTGATGTGCCTTCAGTTTTGCATTCCATTCCCTTATCCTTTGCTGAAGTTCTTGCTCAGAGTCTGCCTGTAATGCCTTATTTTCTGCATACAGCATCTTTGTTGATCTGTCCCCTTCAACCTGTTTGCTAATGTAGTCCATCACCAGTATGAACAGCAGTGGGCTCAGAGCTGAACCCTGGTGTATACCCACTCCCCCTGGTAACCCCTCTGTGAGGCCGAACACTGTTCATACTTGAGTCATTGGGTCCTTGCGCATAACTTGCACTAATTCCACCAATGTTTCTGAGACTTTGAACCACCTTAGTACTGCCCAGATCAGCTTTCTTGGGACCATGTCATATGCTTTCTCCAAGTCTAGGAATGCCCAGTTGGACTCTTTCCTCATCTCTAGCTTCTTCTCAACTAACTGTCTCACTGCAAACATCAGGTCAGTTGTGCTGCATCCTGATATGAATCCAACCTGCTCATCTCCTATCTTACATTCTACTGCTATGCTTATCTGTTTATCACTCACCCTCTCCAGAACTTTCATGCAATGTGATAGGAGTTTGATGCCTCTGTACTGCCCACAGTTGTGGATGTCCCATTTATTCATGTACACTGGCATGAGTATGTTTATTCTCCAGTCATCTGGGATACATCTTTCTGTCCACACTGCTATGAGTACCCTCAGAAGCCATTTCTCCCCTATCTCACCGAGCATCTTTGTGATATCTGCTGTGACCTCATCTGAGTCTGCTGCTTTCTCTGACTTCATTTTCCTTAGTGCTATTCTTACTTCTTCTAGCATGGACTCCTCTTCTTCTCTCATTGAGGCTGTTTCTGGGGAAGTACAGCTTCTGTGGGGTATTCTTCATTCAGAAGCTGCTAGAAATACTCTTTCCATCTGCCTTTGGTGTCTTGTGGACTGGTGAGCAGGTTGTTGCTGGCATCCCTTATGAAGGGTGTCTGACTATTTTCACGTGCTTTATATATCCTTCATATATCCTTGTAATTAACCTTAATATTGTATCAGGAAGTGCAAATGCTTCCATTGCCCTACTCATAAAATCACAGTTTACTCTGCCAAATGCTTTCTCTCCATTAAGACCTGCCAATAACAGTAGTATTTTCTTTCACTTTGCCTCCCCTCCACAACACCATATTGATCTAGATCTATCTATTTTGGCAACATCTTTGCCATTCTTTCAGCTAGTACGGACTTAAAAACTTTATAATCATGGTTTAAAATTGAAATGGTTCTATATGAAGCTGGGTCTGATGGGTCTTTACTGTCTTTAGGTATTACAGCCACCACTGTTTTCTTCCAAAATGCTTTTGTTTCCCCTCCTTTCAAAACATTGTTAAACAACATCTTCCAGATCTTTATGACTTTCTTCCCTCCTAACTTTCAGACTTCCACAGGATTACCATCTCTTCCTGAAGATTTTCTTGTAGATTGATTATAATCACTGTTTTTATCTCCTGTGTTTAATGTCAATTGTTGAGGCTCATCTACCTCTAATCTTGGCATACTCAAGTCTTTCATAAATATTTCCACTTGTACTCTTTCTTGGTTTTCACAATTTTCTGCTTTATACAGATTTTCATAAAATTTCTGAAATATCTCTAATACCTGTATAGAATCTGTGGTTGTTTTTCTTGTTATAAGCTCTCTATTTCTACTTTCTGTTGCCTAAGTCACTCTGTTAAAAGTTTTTGTGCTCTGAAGTTATTAACAAAAAAAAAATAATTTCTTAGTAGCAAGCTTTTGAAGTTCATGCATATCATCCAGATATTCTCTTGTTTTCTGTTTAGCACCCTGCAGTTGTGCATATTACTTTTAACCTTTACCAGCCCTGATAAATTATTCATGTTACTTCTTAGTCATATCTCTTTCTCTTTTATTTCTGCCCTATTTTAAACTCCATTTTCATTTTATCCCACTTACTAGCTATCACTTCTGAAGAAATTTCTATATTTCCTAATAACTCTCAAATACTTTTCACTACCCATTCCATAAATTCTTCTCTTTTTAACACATAGACGAGAAAGTACCAGCACCTCATTTGTATGTCATTACCATGCATTTATATCTTAGTTTTTATTGGATGCATGTTGAAGCTTTCAATTAAATGCACATATGCTTGTGAATGTAATTTCTATTTAGTCTAGCCTGGTTATTGTAGCTTAGGGAATAATACGTACATTTTGTCCAGGTTCCTACTATTGAATTCACTTATTCCATATCATATATTTTCATACATTTCTTCAGAAATCTACCTTCTTTAGTTATATTTTCCCTTCTAGGTCTCTCTGATACATCCTCACTCACTGTTGCAAATCAAGTTTCAGTCCCTACCTATAAGTAATATTCCCTGCTGAAAGCTGATTATTTATTCCCAAATGTTCTTAACCTCCATAATAGCTGTCTTTGGTGGAATATAAATACATGTCAGCATGATCCTCCTCCCTTGACAATAGCCCCTTACTACCACAAATCGACCATTATTGTCTTTTTTTTACTTCTATCTCCAATAAGACCCTTCTAGCAATTAGTATAATTACTCCCCCTTTATTTTGTCTCTGATATTATGCTGAATATCTATCCTGAAATCCTTTCTTTGTCAAATTCACAAGCTTATTTCATTCCAAATGTGTCTCCTGCAGCATTGCCATTTGTACTGTGCTTTTCTTAATATAGTTCAATACATTTTCTTTTTTGTCTATACCTGTAAGATTATTTATGTTCCAAGATAACATGGATAGCATAGCCATTATGACAAAAATTTATTGTCCCCCACCTATTATACAGGACAGTTTTTTTGAACATGTACTTTCAATTTTTATGTTACATGCATACATTAATGTTTGGCAAGCTGTTCCTTTATACAGTTGTTTCTTCACATCTCCATTTGAACCTATGTCCCATTTTTCAAGACTTTTTGTTTTAATGAAAACCCTCAAAAAACTAAAGTAATTGTCAGAACACCCCTGTAACCCATTAACTTAGAACAAACACACAAAATTATGTACACATTCAAAAATGAAGTTTAACCCCTCAGGATAGGGACAATTGCCCCAAGTTAGCAGCTGCATCCATAGGCATTACCTAACCTAAAATTAAGGTTACTCATGGTAAAGCACACTACAGCATGTGTTTCCACGTACACTGATACATGACTATTTTTATCTCTATTCCCTCTCAGATGTGAAAAACAGCTTGTATTGCTTTCAGAAAATATTAACTTTAAGTCCTAAGAAAAGGTGAACTGGCAATCTTTAAATAAAACTAAATTATACAGTTTTCTATTAAATACATTGAAGTATTAAAGGAGTACCGCACCCACAGACTCAAAAAACATGCTTATTTTGTCATGGTTTGATGTTTTCTACATTTTAA